>NW_003315219.1:0-34719 GCF_000151505.1 Trichophyton verrucosum HKI 0517 | reverse complement strand
CTGTGTATATATCGGCAGGGCGCAATCTAAGACAACTCGCTTTCCCCTCCTCCTATTCATCTTCTTCCTCCGGAGTACTATCTTCCACTACTGTGAGATGGTAGATGGAGTTGAGGAGAGAGGACTTGAGAATACGAAAGCGAAAGAAGGTCGCTCTGAGTAAGCTGAGGCATGCTGATCGACAAAGCAAGGCATAAAAAGGTACTCCGTATCAGGCAGACATTATTCTCGTTCATGAAGAACACCCAATAATACCTGCTTCCATACATCCGTCCAAAAGGAAAAGCAGTGCCTGACGCCAAAGAACAGGAGTGGTTGAGATGGACAAGCTATTCCCACATTCAGAGTACCCCGAGGACCAAGAGCACTCCAAAACGATCCTGACTATCCACGTCCTCCGCAGCGGCCTGGCTGCTGGCTCAATCCTCTCCGTCCTATCAGGAACATTGACAACACTCTACAAAGAACCGTCTGCCCTCCTCTCCTCCCGGCATGGCAATCGGCTCCTCATCCACGCCAGTCGCGGGAGTGTAGCTGGCTTCCTGCTCTCTGGCGTGATGCTCACGACAACGATGTGGGGGAAAGAAGACATCGAGTGGCAGGACAGAGCCTGGCTGTTGCTGGGAAGTGAAGGGCAGTGTGAATTCGACAAGTGGCTTGCTGCTGGAGGTGTGCTCGGAGGCCTGGGAGCGATGGCGCTCGGGAAGGGCAGAACCGCCGCCAGCGCAGCAGCAGCTATCAATAAGAAGCCCGCCATCGTCGTGAAGCCGCTAGAGGCTATAATGGGCGGTATAAGCCTGGGAACGGCATCGGGGGCGGCTGGTTGCATTGCATGGAGAATAGGGGTTCATGGGTCATTCTTTTAACCTAGTTATCCTCGTTCATAGACCCTTAACTAATAATAATAATACTTACTCCGTATATATCACCGTTTCTACCTCTCCCTTTCCATGCCTTCCACGGGGTTTGCATATCCGATAATTAATCTATATGTACCACACAAATTGTTCTGGTCCTAGCTATATTTTTTGCGTCCATCAGTAGTCTTCCACCATAAGCGAGCTGTAGGATGCCAGCATGCATGGACATGGACATGGTCTCATGTAGCTGTGGAATAGTTATGAATCAATCTAGATTAACTGTCATGTTACCGGTGGCTCACCTTTAAAGCCATGACTCCTACGAAACACAACGAACACGGATCAAGAGAGCCTCGGTGACCTCATGGGTAGCTAGGTATGTTTTTGCATTATTTGAACCCCGAAAATATATAAATGAGCTACCTAGGTTTGAATCCAGCGGAGACAAAAATTGAAGCGTCTCGTGGAGATCAATCAATTCAGCATCAAAAAGGGGAGGGCAAGTGCCAGAACGATTCGAGACGCCATCGTTATGTCAACAACCACCACTATGCTCTGAGACATTGTCCTTTGATACCCGCTGGTTTCTGCCATCAGGAGGAGGGAAGAGGCCTAGTTAAACGAAAGAGAAGATGTTCGTGGGCTTATCGTAAAGTTCCAACTTGACCGAGGCGGGCTCTATGAATTTGTCAGTGGCCTCGAGATTTATACCATTGACAGAGACGGAGTACTCACCCGTGCATTATCATCTGAAGATATAGTTTATCCACGGCGGTAGCAGTGGCCATCACTTCCGCAGTGGGTGGTGCCACGGGCGCAGCAGGCCCTTGGACAACAGGAAACTGCCTGCCTGACACAGCAGAAGTTGTATGCACGGCAGTACAAGGGATGGCTGGGAGGACACTGAGCAGCAGTAACGGACAAGAGCTGGGAGCTGGCGTCCATATCAGAGTTCTCCTGCATCGGAGCCTCCGCGATCATTTCGCTTGGGCTGGGGGCAGCGAGGGCGCCTCCAAGGAAGGGGACGAGGAAAAGGACTGCGAAGAACTTCATTGTGCTTTACGGGTAGTTGCTTTGGTGCTATGATCCTGGTTGTTCTCTTTTTGTTGCTGTTGCTGTCCGGCCTTGCTGTTGAATTTTCGGGCTGAATAGGGGAGATGAAGGCCTCTTAAATAGCCATGGGCTCGTGCATACATCCCGTTTAATACCTCTCACAACTATCCCCGAGGAGTTGTATCCTTCGCAAACAAACGTCCCCAGAACAGTTCATCAAGGGTATAGTAGCCATTTTTAATCAACGCTGTGTTACGCCGTAATTGTCTAGTCCCCTTCCCCGCGCCGGAAGGGCAGATCGCCATCATTCAGTTGTAAATCATTTCCAAATCCCAATCAACCTGTTGTTGGTAGAAATCAAAGCCATCAGAGATACCCAGCGTTATTGGTTGGTAGGCTTGCATTTTTAACAGAAGGCGCAGATGGAATACGATATCCTTGGTTAAGCAGCAGATCGTATACTGTACGACCCAGATACTACCCATCATGGACAGCTCCATTTCCGGCGTTTGTTTCCACTGACTCAGGGAGAAAGCTCAGGCTGATTGGTCCGGGCTGCCTTTGTATTACTCCAGGAAGATCGTGGTATCAGCTGAGCTCCCGCAGAATAAAGGCAGAAAGTGGGTAAATGCGGCTCAACAAGACTAAGTAAACCACGTTGTATGGTAACTTAACCCACAGGCAAGACAACACTATTGATGGTGGCACAGACTGTCCGTATCACATCAGGAAGCAAAATAGATAGCAAGATAATATCATTGTCTGTATAGCATTTCGCTGCAGAGCGCAGGATTTTTGCGGTGGGAAAGATTTGGCGGCCCAGCCAGCCGGCCTAGAGAGGTGGGTGGTTAGACAGAAAATACGGGAGAACCACACGTTCCGTGTTTCTCCCATATATCTGAGTGTCCAGATCGGCCCGTGCAGACGATCGGGAGGTCAATATAGACAAGCCAGGGAAAATAGCGTAGGTTATATCGGAGTGGTAAGGTTGCAACTATAACCACCTGTTAGTAGGACGAGGGAAGAGACACCCCTGGCAGCTGGACCAATGTTGAATGGTATTTTTTTTGTATATTATTGGTTATTGGCTACTCCGTAGGAATCAAAGGGATTCAGTCAGGCTAGGGGACATTGGTGACAACGAAACAGCCTGAGTGTGATATGTCGATAGTCAAGGCTGCCTATGCAAGAAGAAAAAAAAAAAAAAAGGAAGCTGAGATAAATTCACGAACACACGGCATATTGGGCCATTGGAAAAAAAAAGACCTAACCTGCAGTGATAAGCAAGTCACGCTAGTAACGGACAAGTTGAATACGACATACCTTCGAACCTGATCTAGTATCTAGCAAAACTCTGTGGCCTGTGCTTAGCCACTGCAGATCAGAACGCCAAACGAGCAGAACGACAGTTTTATCCTCACTCTCACGCCTGGGTACCTCATACATGGCGAGTCAAAATGTGCAACATCTACCGTAGCTAAGGTTCAGTTGAACGTGATGGAAGATTGATGGAAAGCGAGCTGAAGAGGAAGTGAAACCATAGTGCTCTTAATTTACCTTGCGCCGACTTCACTCTTCTTGGGGCTTGCTGTGTAACAACGAGTTGCTTCCTAGCCAACGTTAGCCGAGTTTGTGATAAGTTTCTGGAGCCCTGAGATACACACCTCGTCTATTTTTAGCTCATGGCTGCAGCCTCTCTCCAAATCCTTTGCTTGTTCACGAGGTGTTTGGTTCTGGCCCATTGGCAGTGTAGGCTGCTTGGGAATGAAAGGTCCGGACAAGGTCCTTTGCAAGGAACGAGTGAAAAGAAAAAGCAACGCAGCTGCGTGCACTGAAGATTGAATGAATAGGTGAAAAAATGAAAGCATCGGTATCTTCATTTCTGTCTGCAGATTAAATTGCCTTGACCATTTCTGAAGATACTGTGGGATGCATTAACCGTTCAACCAATCTCCGCCTGTCCTTCCTTTGGGTATCTCCATCGCGTATCCAATGCTTGGTGTCTGTCAGCCAAAAAGAAAAGTATGCATATACTTGTGTCGTTAAATGTTCATGCCTGGAGAAAAAAAATATAAGGAACAATGACCATGACTAGGAGGTACCACCCATCCCTCCAAAAAAATACAGACTCGGCAGATGCTGGATGAATAGGGGTGCGTCATTTTAACCGTACTTCAACCCAAATGGGGTATAAGGAGCATGGAACCCCGAAAACCAACCAAGAACATCATCATGTTGTTGGCCCAGTCGGTTTGTACAAGATTGTGGTGACATACTAAAAATACTATCAGCATAAATGTAGTAGGACAGAAAAGTAACGTGCAGAAGCATGGGAATTGGGAGAATGTCGCACTTTTCGCTTATATCTAGTTGTGACACTAGTCGCCAGGACTCCATTTTTGATACTGCTGGTCGCTAGGTGGTTTAAAACCGTATGATTGGGATAATTAAGCACACTGTTGTCATCCTTCATAGGAGTTGTGCTATTTAATATCGACCGAGCCAGGAACAGGGGTAACATAGGCGGAGCTCGTGAATCCCGGATAACGTTTGCAGCTTGGTGGTATCCCTCACCGTCTTCATTGCGGTCAATGTCAACCAGGAATTGAGGAATGATATTACGAAAGTCACCCATTGGGATCTCTTCCTCTGGCTCTTCTTTGTCTGATTCTTCCTGAGGCTCCGTGGTGTCGATGGGTAGGGACTCCGGGAGGACTTTTGGGGGGAAGATCTCGGGTGGTATTATAACTTTTGGTGGCTTATCACTCTCTCTCCGCGGCCGCTCAATTTCATCTGCGCTTATTTCGATGTAGTTGACTAAGTGATTTGTGAAATCGACTGCAGTAGGCAATTGATCTGATGTCCTCATAGTGCCATCTACTATAAACTTTAGATGGTGTGTGCCGGGCCGTAGCTGGAGCACCGTCGTGAATACCCCATTTTCGATATCACTATGGTCAATCAGTTAATAAAATTAAGTCAAAAAAAACAATATTCGGGTTTATTCCCTTTCTCGATCTTGGTAAGTGGATGGTAAACAACCTTTTGTGTAATTTGAACTTCCTAGCCCAGTTCACGAATGTACCAGTCACATAAACCTTCTCGCCGCCGCCTCTCCAGTCGATAGTCGTGGGAACAGACTTGTTAAACCCCGTTGGGACAATGGAGTCCAGTTCATCCTGGACAACGTCGTCTTCATCAACCGCAGGATCCAGTTCCGATTTCTCTGCCGACACCTCAGGATTTGCTTTGTCGAATGCCATTGCGGCACCTAGCGAGCCGCTTGTGATCGGGGAACCGGGTGCTGTCATTGCATCGCCGATGGGTAGGGGTAGACGTGGAGGGCGGGTGAGGTTGGAAGGGGTGGCATAGTATATGTTGACCGGCCGAGGAGTCGAGAGGGCCTCGCCCTGATCACGGTTCGAAGGAGCGGAAACGTTATCAGAAGCCGGAATGGCCTGCTGCGCATGAGCAGCCTGTGAACCCCGGAAGTGAGAATGAACCGGAAGATCATACTGGTCGCCTTCGCGATGTTTTCGCGAGTTATGACGCTCCAGTCTCTCCCCGCCAAAGCTGGGTGTCTCGACCGTCCGTGACTGCAGCCGCTGGTGGACAGGCGTCTGCTGTTTCAAGGCAGCATGGTGGCCGGTAGCGCTCTCCCTCGAGTGCGACGGGTCTGCTGCCGGCGCCTTTGAGCTGGACAGCGCCTGTATCGAGGTCCTGCGGTTCACTTTCTTGTCCAGGCCGGCCGTCGCACCGGGGGCTTTCGAAGGGGCGTTCCCCATGGTTTCGTGCCTCAGTCGCTCATAAAACGGGGCGGGGCCTAAACAGCTCTGCCAGATCAGCCAGAGAAAGCACAATCTCAGTTCATTGCACCTCGAGCGTCGACACAGGAGTATGCGGCGTCTCCCCTTGCTTGCATCTCAATCTCGCGATCGTCGAACAGACGGGAAGCGATGGAACCTTGCAGCCGCCCGCCTGCCCGCGTCTCTTTTGGGCCTAAAGTGGCCGGAGTCATTGTTTTTCCGCTCCCGGCCGACCTTCGGCGCCGGGCACCTACTAAGTTCCAACCTATATCCATGAAACCTGCCTCTCTCCCATCGACCTGACATGCCTAAAGGACGGCCGCAACTATCGCATCTTGCAGTGTTTCTTGTTCACCTAGAGACAAAACGGTTGGACGATTGCAGATAGACGCCCTCATCGGTTGATGGATTTATCGCCTTTCTCCCTCATTCGCCATGGAACAGGCTGATCTAGCTACCTGAGAATGCAAACCACCGGCGAGCGTTCCAGTTTAGTGTTTGATAACCGAAAACACTCACGCGATCACTAAGGATACCCCGGCTTTAAAGGCAGTCGATATAGAGAACGCTGGAAATAAAGGGAGCTGCCTACAGTTTTGGCCTGCGCCCGCTACTTTCGATGTATGGAGGATGGCAGATGGCCGCCCACCTGGGTGTTGTTCTCTGTGCAGTCTTGATTCTGGGGCTGCCTCTATACCACCTTAGCATATCAAACCTACTCCAAGACCGAACGATGGGATGGGCATCAATTCTGACGTATTATATCGTCTATCCAGTCGCGCTTTTCTCGAACATAGCTATCTTTATTCTGAGCTTCCTGACAGCTCCGCTGGTAGAGGTCTCGTCCCATATACTTTACATCTCTTTCCTCCCATGGCACCTGTCTGCAAAACTGGAGGTACGTATCGAAGTATTATAGGTGGCATTTTCGTTCTAGTGCTTTTCATGCTTGGTTGGGTCAATTTGCTAGATTTTCTCTTCCTAGTCATTTTTGCAAGGATCTCGCTCTGTATGCTGGCTGCCGTGTGCTAATGCTCGACTCCATATACGTAGCCCCTATATAAGTTCTTCGGTGTTGCTGCAGTGATCGGTATCGCTACTGGCTGGGCTCTATACCTGTCTAGCTCTTATATCTGCCTCCTACTCAACCTATCGCCCGGAACGGAAGCGGAAGCGGAGGCGGTTCCAAAGCGGCTGCCGAAGCGTAGGCCAAGTTGGGAAGACGAGGCTCCCGTCAAGTCGGAATGGGCCACGCAGTTCGTCAACGCAAGTGACAGCATAGGCGATTCCAACTGGAGACGTAGCCAACCGGGGCCATCAGGTCTCAGATCTCGCCGTCTAATGGGCGCTAACACAGCGTCATCGTAGCTTAGCTCGATCTTTGTCTTAGACCGAGACGAGGGTTGGGCGAATAGCTAGATCTCATAGATACGATCCAAGTGGCGAGCACAGGTCGAATAACACTCAAAGTGTACGCTGGCAGTACTTCTTCCATCGCTGTCTCTACACTCTACGGAAGTACTCCATACTGACATCTCCCTTGACTCCACGTAACTACCGCAAGTGCAACAGCTAGTCACCTAACTAAGCAGAGAGACAAGAAAAATCTCCGGCCTGATTAGCTAGCTAGTTAGCTGCCTTAACTTAACTAGCTAGCGACAGGTCCTTGCTGGGGGGGAAGCCCGTCTCCAGCGAACGGGCCATCCTTCCCTTCATCAAAATAATGGAGTGCCAGCCTGACACCGTCGTCTTTGACATCCTCGTCCCGACGTCCCCTTCATGTCTCTGCTGGTCACTCCCCAGTCTCTCCAGCTGCCCTCGCCTCTCTGCTCGCCTTACTCCTGCTGCGTCCAAGCATGTCCTTGTTTCACAGTTCGTATACGGGCGCCACGTGACCGAGCCGTGTGCAGCCTCTTATTGAACGTCCCAGCTTGGCTTGTTTTCTTAGCATTTCCATCTCAACCGCTGGAGTTGGACCAGCAGACGAGTCCAAGTAGGACGAAGACACCGACGTTCTCGTCTCTGCCTCTCCTTTTCTCCCCGCTCGCGAGATGTGAATGATATCTAACACTCGCTCATAATCACGACGTGGAAGACGACGATCCCCTTCAATAGAGCGGTAAGCCTCTTCCCCTGTCCGGCTTATTATGGCTTTTGCGTACCCACCGGCGCAAGACCACCTGCACTGACACGTAAAATCGGATTATTAACAGAAAGTCCTCTTCCTGTCGTCACGAAAGGGGAAACAAAACGGTCCCTTACCCAAGCATATATCGATGATGTCCCTCCGCACGCGGCTCCGGTTAGCCGTATCCGCCGGGATAGTGTTGATATTACTGTTCTACCTGTCAAACAATAAGTGGACGGTGCCTGCGCTGGGTTACCATAAGACGCCTGTCCATGCGCCGTCAAAACCCGTCGAGAACAGCCCACAACTCCATGCTTCCTTCTGGAGCGCATTTCAGCCTGTGTTAGAACGATATGCACCTACCTGCCAGCCTCCGAAGAAAGAGGGTAGAGCCGATACGAGTGAGATCGGCTTCCATCCTGAACGGAACGACCAGAAACGGCCAGATCACATTAGGATGCCCGCAGCTGACGTTCTGTCGATGAAGAAACTCCATACCGATTTCGTTGTCGAGGCCGACAGTGGTCGTCATCGGCCTTATTATGCCCCGGGTACTCGTGGTCTGGTGTCTACAGCAGGAGGTCCATATCTCCCTGTTCTGACGGTTTCCCTCCGCATGCTTCGAAATAGGGGCTGCTCCCTACCGATGGAAGTCTTCCTGGCCACAAACGCCGAGTTCGAACCATATATCTGCAACCAGGTCTTTCCTGCATTGCAAGCTAAATGTGTCGTCCTTGAGAACATGCTCAAAACTGCACCCAAGGGCATCTCGATCTCCAATTACCAATACAAAGTATTTGCGATGCTCTTTTCATCATTCGAGGAGCTTCTTTTTCTTGATGCAGATGCCTTCCCTCTTCATGACCCTAATGAACTATTCCACAAGGAACCTTTCTCTTCTGGAAAGATGGTTCTTTTCCCTGACTTCTGGGCCTCAAGCGCAGCACAACAATATTACACCATTGCTTCATTACCAGCTCCCAACATGAACAAGCGGGCTTCGACTGAATCTGGAGAAATTATGCTTTCAAAGAAGCACCATGCAAAGACATTGCTACTTGCCGCATACTACAACCTTTATGGCCCCCAATACTTTTATCCGCTTCTCTCTCAAGGTGCCGCAGGAGAAGGAGATAAAGAGACCTTCCTTGCTGCAGCTACAGTTGTTGAGGATGACTTCTACCAAGTCAGTGAGCGACTACGTGCTATTGGACACGACTCACCAGCTGGGTTGGCCGGTTCAGCCATGATTCAATTTGATCCAACGGAAGACTATGCTTTGACCCAAAAGGGACACTGGCGTGTCCTCAACGATTCTGTTGCTCCACCTCCCAGGCCCTTCTTTGTCCATGTCAATGTTCCAAAGTTCAACCCTGCCACAATCTTTGGAAAGCACCCAATCGACCCCGTCCGAGACCACACGGGAAAGTTCATTCGACCTTGGAGCGTACCAGTGGAAACGATAAAACTAATGGGCGATGGTATTGAGAAACAGTTTTGGTCAGAGATGAAGTGGGTTGCCTGCGAACTGGAGAAGAAATTCAAATCCTGGGAGAAGCTTGAAGGTGTCTGTGATAACATGAAGAAGTACTGGAATGAGGTCTTTGAGAAGCAAAAGCCCAAGCAATAGGCAAAACGTGGCTCTTTTCAAACTTTCCCGCTCCGTTTTCGCTGTATTTGTCTTCTTTCTTTCTTTCTTTTAACAAAAACCCAAGCCAGCCAGCTATTGACTTTGTTTAGAAGTGATTCGACGATATGATTGATACCTGTATGTTTTGGGATGTGATCAATGAACTTTGTATATAGCTATTTCTTACCTGGAGTTGAGGAGAATCAGGTAGCTTCTATTGCTTCTTCCCTGTTACTCTTTTCTATTGTAAACAACTTTAAAACTTGCGAGCTATCCCAATTCTATATTCTATCCTACAAAAGCCGTTTATTTTGTGTTGTACAATTATTGAGCTACGGGTATGTCATCTCTCCCTTTATATCTCTCGTCCACAAATTCTACCTTCTCCAACATCTCTTCGAACATATCGCGACACCTTACCCTGCTACCAAGCCGAGCACAAAGTAAAAAGGCGCCACTCAATTTCCGATGCAAGCTGTAGGTTTCTTCAGGGGGAGGAGATAAGCGCTCGCGTAGCATAAGCGGGATAAACTCTCGAACTCGATCCGTGATAGTTTGATCCCTGAAATCATACACCTCGGGAGACGATTTCATAAATGGCTCAGCGATGGTTGTGATAGATGATACATGTGCGTTCACCATTGCCTTGGACTCAAACCCAGTGAGATAGCCTAATTCCTGTGAAAGCTCACGGCATTTTTCACGTTCGTTCCGGGATGCGGCAGCAAGCAATCTAACATACAAGGATATGAAAGCTGCGGGATAAGCACGGGATGCTCCAAAATCAAGGAGCTCGAGACGATTAGTAGCAGAGTTGTAGAGAAAATTGGTCCAGTTCGGGTCAGTTTGCATGTACCTAAATTCGCCAATTTCTCGGAGACAAAGGCGCATGATTTGAGAGCCTATCCAGTCGCGTTGAGACTGGGTGAAAGAATGGACCCTGGTTACTGCAATTCCATCCAAACGTTCCATGGTAAGGACTTGTTTCCCAGAGGCATATGGTATAATTTCGGGTATGGTAAAAATGTCGGTATCATCCTTCAAGAGCTCCTTAAACTTACGACCGCATTCTGCTTCGCGGATATAATCGCATTCCCACGCAAGCTCGGTTCGGGCGTTTGCGATTGTTTTATCAAGATATAGCCCTTTGGGTAGCAGACGAGATGCAGTTAGAAGTATAGACAAGTTGTTTAGGTCCGAATCTATCGAATCCGCAACGCCGGGGTATTGAACCTTCACAGCAACACGTTGTCCTGTTTCCTTGAGGACAGCTCCGTGGACTTGTCCGATTGATGCAGCAGCCATAGGAACCTCATCAAAAGACTCGAACAAGTCTCGCCAATTCGGACCTAGATTATCCCTGAGTACCTGGTCCCTTTGGAACTGTGGCATGTAGTTCGCTCTGTCCTGTACACGCTGAAGTACGAGTTGAATCGATTCAGGCATCACTTTAGAATCTATGCGTACAGTTAGTGCTACTTCAATCTTAAAATTCCTCAAGCGGATGTCTACTTACCTTGAAGACTTAACATCTGTCCTAGCTTTAGAGCAGCTCCTCTCATTTTGGACAATTTAGCCACTAATCTTTCTATATTGGCAGGGCTAAGCAGCAAGGAGCCAGAGTCATCGCCTCCAGTAGCTCGACGGAAGCCCGCTCCGACAACACCCATTGCCATGGAGGTTGCTAGCCCACCATATTCCCATAGCCTTCCAATTCGAGAAGATGGGACTCTTGACTGGACCATTTGATAAGCATCTTGAGGCGCGACATTATTGGTATTAATGACATCACTCTGGACTTCTGCATTTCCCGCGCTATCCAGTTTTACACCTTCAGCCTGTGTCTTGGTTTCTAGGACAGCTTCAGGGCCAACAGTCTGTGGTTTTAACACCGGAATAGTCTCAGATTTTAAATTGACTTGCCCGGGTTTATGGATCTGGTTTTTGAAAAGGGATCTCGTCACTTTTCGGCTCCTAAATAGTTGTTGCATCATCTCGTCTGACATTTCATTTTCTTCATTGGTCGCAACATCTTCTTTCTGTTCCGAGTTTGGGCCCTCATCAGGCACAGTCGAAAAGCCTGCCTTTACGCCAACGCCTGGAGCTTCCGTAGATTCTATCTTGGTGCCCGTCGTCCCAGTGTTATCATCCACCTTCGAGGGCTCAGATCTGGATACCCCCCTTCCTCTTGCATTATTATAATCTGCTAGCGTAACTCCAGGCGTAGGGTCATCATCAAGCTTTCTTGCTAGGTCGGAAGCAGCTTGTACCGCAAGGCTAATCCGTTGAATCTGGGTTTTCGCTTCTTTGGTCAACGATGATGTTCGCGCATGACGGTCGAGGGCATGCCTCTGCAGCACTATGTGCTTTTTCGCAACGCCGCGGGACGCATTGAAAAACGAGATGGCGTCAAGAAGACGGCGCCCGGACATAGCAGAGACACAGATTATAGGTATATCACTCTTAATCGCATCATAAGCCAGCAGGGAAGTGGAGGGCGTTCCTGTATATCGGCCCGTGAAAATGTTGAAGTTGCTTGCTTGCATCTGATTGGCCAAGCCGGTGAGCTTCTGTCCCTTTTCTACCAGGAACGCCTCCGATAAGAGCAGGCGATAAGAAACATCTCCTCCTCCATCTTTCCTACAGTCACGTAGATGGCAAATTGTACAGTTCATTACCTTTACTGCTATATTGATCAAACTGCGCCAGTGACACCACAATGACAGTCAAAGAAATCAAGGGTAACTACCAGGAGGCCGCAAGGGGAACACGGCCCTCGTTCAGTGCATCCATCCCGATCATGACGACGAACCGGAAGACAACGAGAAATGCCACAGGGGATAAAGCTAAGGGTATTTCCATCATCTGCACAGTCAAAAATGGCCGGATTAGAGATAAGATCATTGGGCTAACCGTTGAGTATATAGTCCCCAGCTTTGAATCCATTCCGATCTCCCACTCTCTCCTACTCCTCTCGGATTCTGCGCTCCCTCTGGGCTCGTTCGCCTACTCCAGCGGCTTGGAATCATACATCGCTCACAACAAGCCTTTACCAGCACATGTAACGCCATTTACATCATTTAACCGCTTTCTTTCACTATCTCTTGCGTCCATTGCAAGTACTACGATACCCTATCTCCGCCGAGCGCATAGACAACCCGAAGAATTGGAGAGACTGGACAATGACCTCGATGCGTCAACGCCATGTACAGTCGCAAGAAGAGCAAGTGTTGCTCAAGGTCTCGCCATGTTGCAGGTATGGGAGCGTGCACTTAAATCATCTGCCATACAACGGATTCAAGAACACCAGCATGATAGCCAACATCACACAGTACGCGCGGTGGCGGTATTGGACCAGTTCTCGGAATCATTGAAAAATGTCGGTGTAGATGAAGAACATGATGAGGTTAATGGCACTGTTAATGGCCATTTTGCCCCGTTGTGGGCAGTGGTATGCTTGGCTCTGGACATTGACCTGGAACAAGCGGCATATGTGTTTATGCTCAACCATGCTAAGGCAGTTCTAAGTGCTGCAGTGAGAGCATCTGTTATGGGCCCTTATCAATCTCAAGGTGTGCTTGCGGGCAACGCACTTCAAAGGACCATTGCTGAGCTGCTGCAGAAAGAATGGTGGACTGAGCCTGAAGATGCAGGGCAGGTTGTCCCTATCATGGATCTGTGGATGGGAAGACATGAGTTATTATATAGCAGGATTTTCAACTCCTGACGGTTCTGCATGTACTTGGGCCAGGGCAAATCATTTGTATATATCAATGAATTATCGATGAATCAATGTTAACGGGAAAGTACGTGTTAAAACTACTTCTCGTTTTGACCGTAAATAGAGGCCATCGAGGTGAATACTCGGTGACTTCAGAATTAGTACATCATTGTACATCATACATGTAAACGTAGCATGAACGCAAAAGAAATGGCCTGCTGCCCAGCAGACCCCAAGGGCCAAAAACATCAAACACCCCGATCAGTGTAGGGGAAGACAAGGTAGAAAAACTCCACAACCACGTCCGACCAAACCAGATCAACGAATAAAAAACGGTGGGAACATTAAGAGACAAATAGTTTTCCCTTTGAGCGCCGAGTAGCTCCCCAGATACCTCTCACATGAAGCAAGAAGCCTTTCTTTAAGTCCAAAAAAGAATGCCAGGAGTAAAGGTGAAATAATGAGGGGCAGTTAACGGCCACAAAAAGGGGGGTAAACAATATAACAATACTGTACAGGAAACAGAAAGATGATGACGAATGATTTTAAAGGGTAATATGCATGTGGTCGTTGCTTCCAAAGGATTTGTTGCAATTCGGACATTTACGAGACCTGGAGGTCAATCGCTCTTCAACGCATTCCTTGCAGAAGACGTGGCCACAGGTCTTGATGACAGTATTCTTGAAATTCCGCCGGCAGACGGTGCAGAGGGCAAGAGTCTAAGACATTGCAATGGTTAGTATAAATAATGCAAAGTTTCTAGACAGGGTACTTACTCTTAACATCTCATATTCAGATGTGTTATTGCCCAAACCACGGCTTTTCCAGGACTCTAAACTCTTCTTAGTATCCGAAAGGGTGACCTTGAGGCCTTCGACCTCACTCTCCGCCTTTCGGCAGTTATTCGTAGCTGCTGTGAGCGTTGCATCTTTGGTCGCTAGCTGACCCTTTAATTCAGCCACTTGTGATTTCAACCCCTGGATAACAATGGTTGCTTCGTTGACTTGGTGCTGAGACGTTCGATACTGGTTCGTTAGACTAGTCAACGCTTCCTTTGTTTCACTTAGTTGTTTTTCAACATTTGAAACAAGTGTTCTCGTTGCCGCCTCGGCCTCCTTGAGTTGTGAAATGATATCAGAGCTCTTCATGTTTTGTAACCGAAGAGATCTAAGCTCCGCATCCCGAGATTCTTTGCTCTGCATAGCCGCAAAATACTTCTGGTCGGCTTTGGATTTCTCGGCCATCAGACGCTGTGCTCTTTCTTCAGCGGCAGCTGTATCAGCAATTTTTTGGGATGCTAACTTGGAGGATTTCCGGAAAGCCATCTGCATGGATGATAGTTCCATATTGAGCATCTCATACTGCTTTTCAAGGGTATCAAACTTAGTCCGTAGTTCTTCATGTGAGAGTTCGCTACTATTTGGTCGGGAATCCTTTACTCCATCGATTTGCAATTGCACTCTCTGAACCTCCTGCTCCAAGGATGTGATCCGGGATTCTTTGGCGTCTAACAACTCTTTTAATTGGGTGACTGAGTGCTTCTCCTGGTCTTCCACTGCCTTCCGCATCTGCTGATCTGCCAATAGCTCGTCTCGAGCATTCCGAATTCGAACAAGATTGAACTCTGTTTTCGCTAGCTGAGCTTCCTTTTCTCCAATTGTGGTTTGAGCCTCGTTTTCAATTTGAACTCGATATGCAGTCCGTTCGGCTTGTAGCTTCTCAGCTTCTTCACGTAGTTGAATATTGGTCGCTTCTAGATGATTGATCCGCTGAATGACATCTTCATGCTGAGATTTTAATTGTTTAAACAGGTCACAGTGAGCATAATCCTCGTCGGAAAGTTTTGAAAGCTAGTGCTGTTAGCAAGCAGGACCAATCATTGAACATGGAAAAATATGTACCTTAACGTGGAGTTCGGTTATCTGAGTCAACAGCTTGGAATTTTCCGCTTCGAGCCTTTCTAGTTGTTCCTTTTGCTTGTTGGATACTGCAAGCGTAGTGTTATACAGCATTTCCATCTCAGTGGCCTTTTCGGGGTTATCAGTCGTTCCATTTGTGGATGGCCCTTCATCTCGCTTTGTGGAAGAATCGCCTGACTTATGGGGTCCGAGAATATGCTGTTTTTCCAGTCTGGCAACAGTAAGGCTCTTGGCTCGATCTATTTTCTTCTCAGCTACCATATATCTCAACGATGCTGCCTCTAGACGTTCTTCAAGTTGTTGCTTTTCGGCAATCGCTTTCTCAATGGCAACATTAATAGCTTTTTCGTCTGCAAGCTTCTTTGCGAGTTGGGATTGCAAGCTGGTGATATCTGGAGTAGCTTTGGCTGCGTTGGAAAGAAGACGAGATATCGAGCCCTTAATTTCGCTGGCTCGGTCTTGTAAGTGTTTTTCGAACGATTCATGGCCGCTGAAAAGCAACGATGTCTGGAATGTGGGGTTCTCTGAGAAACGCGTTAGCCGACAAACCCTGGAAAGGGATATTCAAATTTTGGAAGTACCTTCTGAAGACTCGTCTACCGAAGAGGATATAACTTTGACTTCATCAATTAACTATTTTTGACACACTTAGTCGTCTGCATATCAACTATTGGTAGGTGGATGGAAATACCTGCTTAAGCCATGCATCAAGAACGCTGACGTGTTCTTCATTATACGCCATCTTCTTAGATAGATCCTTTATCCGAGATTCGAGTGTTGTTTTCTCGCGCTTATATTCTTGCATCTGCCTCCAGATTGCATCCTTCTGATATCGCTGTGTGAAAAATGAATAATGCGTCAGCACCTTTTGGCCGAAAAAAAAATACGCGAATGCAACGCTGTACGTGAGGACAAACACAGTCTCATCCATGGACATCGCATGAAGGTAACTCGACAGGGCCTTTCTCACCTCAAGATCATCGCGCCATGGCATATCGGTGTCTGGGTGCGCCTTTACTCCTCCATTAACAGTAGTGGCTTGTTTCTTCAACGGGGGAGCCGAATCACCAGGATCCTGCGTAGCAAGTCGCTTGCGGTCCTCCATTTTAACAACAAGGCCGGACTTGGGTAGGGACACCGTAGGGGATTCGAGAGCCGTCATGGGGTTGGACGGGGGCTGGGAAATGTGTGGCCACCGACAAGCAGCGAGAAGAGAAAATGAGGGTGAGCCAGCAAAACAGTTCCGCAGGATACCGAGAGCGACGAGAGAGAGACGGGGAGAATGGCTTCGCCAGATACCACGACGCTAACTGATAGAGCGGCTAGTTGTTATGGACAATGCAAAAGGACGAGCTAGACATCCTCAGTGAGGTTGAAATGTCCAGTTCAAGAAGAGAAAGGAGGATTTTCCCCGTCCCAGGCTAGTGCTCGTCTTGGCAATATATCACGTGATGGCATGGAGGTTTTGAAAAAGGCAGATAGAAGGAAAATTAGGTAGAAGGCGAAGTGGGAAAAAAAAAAAAAGAATTAATAAATAAGGGCTGGAAGAGAAACGCGAAGATCGAAAACACAGATGGAGCTGGCCCCGTAGAAGGAACGACAGCAATTAACGAGTGTTTGCGTAGGAATGAACGGAAGAGGGCTGCCGCAATGCCCTTGCTGTGTACAGGCCGCAGCCCTCCCATCTGTCTTTGTGCTTCCTAGCAGGCGCCGTAAAACATCTAGACGCCTCTGGTTGAGAGTCCTGAAAATCGCCCCTCAGCGAGCATGGCCATGGAGGGGTCTTTTTAGCATGGAGACCAGGAACCACCTTCGCCTTTTTTACTATTATTTGTTTTCTGTGGAGTCGCAAGGAAGAAAAAAAATGTGAAAAAGAAGAAAAAGAAAACATATTGGCATTCAGCCTAGAGATAAAAAGCTTATCGCATGATTAGATAAGCTTTACCCGTTCACTCAATTTATTGTGACTGCTCAACCCACCACACTTCGACATCGAACATCGACATCTTCGTCATACATCTACAGGGACAGCAGCCATCGTTGCAACAAGTCAGTTTCATTGAATAAGAGAAGACTAAAATCATGGCACAGCCACCAGCAGCCATGGCTGATACCACTACAGCACCCCAGAAGATGGCGAAGCGCAAACGAGCAGCCGAGGACGTGGCTGCAGAGGTGGTAGCAGATGCCGTGCGCGAGAAGAAGCCGCGAACATCGAGAAAGAGGGCGTCGACACCAGAAAATTCGGAATCAATAGAGATAGTTTCTGCGGTAGTGACGATGTCCGACCTGTGCCGTGACTTGCGCACTGGCAAAACTTCTAAGCGTGAAATGGAGCTGAGAACAATGGACTGGGCTGAGATTGCTCGAAAGAAGAAAGAGAGAGAAGAAAGGAAAAAAGCCGGTAGTTCTGGGAGCCAGTCTGCCAAGGGAAGTTCCATGGACACCCCGAAACCAGCTGAGAAGAAGATGCGCCCGTCGGCCGAAGTTACTGGTCCACAAATGAGAATCGTCAACGGAGAGATTGTGCTGGACACGTCCTCGCTACAAATTGATCGTCATGCGGACGCAGACAGGAATGCAGATGATATGGAGGAAGTCGAAGAAAATCCGCTCAGTCGGCGCATAAACGCTGCTTCTTTTGGGAAACGGACCAAGCTCGAGACCTGGGACGAGGCAGCGACGGATTTATTCTATAAGGGACTACGGATGTTTGGCACAGATTTCATGATGATCAGCAAGATGTTCCCCGGCCGAACGAGGCGGCATATTAAACTGAAATTTTCCAACGAGGAACGGCGTGAACCAGAACGAATCAAGAGGACATTGCTTGGTCCCAGGGAACCAGTTGATTTAGCAGCCTATTCGGAGATGACAAATACAGTCTATGACGATCCTAGAGCTATACAACGAGAACTAGATGAAGAGAAAAAGAGAATTGAAAATGAACATGCTGAAGAACAGATGGCGCGTGAGGAACAGCTCCGTAACCCTGGTGGGAAACCCGGCGACAAGGTATTGCCTAGTATTGAGGGTGAATCTAACGAAGCCCGGCGGCGACGGGAAAAGAAGAAGGCTGAACAGGCGAAGTTCGGAGGAGGAACGGAAGAGATTTTGGGCTCTATCGATGATTGATTTGGTTTGCACTTTTCTAATGATTCAACTTCTGATATGGTTCTGTAGCATATATTGAAACATGGATCTTTTCCCTAGTAAATAGTATTGTATTATCTTAGAGCTCTTTATGCGGTGCAGTGGCAGAATCCGACCTTTTTTTTTTTTTCNNATAATATTGTACAATCCATAAAATGCATAGTTTATCCAGTCGAGCTTAGCGACGCCTTGTACCTCCAAACCCAGTGCTTTCCCTTGTTGGTGAAGAAAATGAAGGCCCCGGAGCGGCATTATTGCTTCCAGACCTGAATGTATTATCTCCTCCTCTTCGTGAGCCTCTTCCCATTGCATACCCTGCAGCGGTACCGCCCAAAGCACCAGTCCAGAAACCTGGTCTCCACGATTGCCAGTCATCCTTTGCGAACCTGGGCTGCTGATAATCGTAAGGAGGCGGGGGGCCTGGAGGCCACCATCCGCCGCCACCACCTCCTCCTCCTCCACCACCACCTCCCGCGCCATTTCTTCCCCATCCTTGGCCTTGTATACCAGTACAGTATTGAAGGAGCTTAACAACAGCCATGAACAGGCCGAAAAACACAGCCATCCGGATAATAGTAGACCATATTGATTCATCGTACCCGTCTCTATCATGGGGGATATGGCCGTACCGTTTTTCCCCCATACTAGTAAGCAAGAGCCTATGCTCCACGCCGCAACTCCCCTTAAGAATCCATGGATCGTTGGAGTTCCGATAACCTTCGCAAATTACCTCTGTCCCTCCAAGCTTGAATTCGGGGGGAAGTTGTGCTGTGCAGGTCCATTGTACATCATTTTCATCATAGTCATACCCTTCGTTGGAACATCGGATGACGTCTGGTTTGTAGAGAGAGCATATTTCTTTAGATGGTCCAACACAGTTGAGCTGGGGTATCGCGGAGACTCGCCGGTGGGTAGTTTTGCGATTTGCGTGGAAAGTAAGAGTTTGGACGTCTGACAGAAGGACTGCGTTCCTTGAAGGGGACTTGTTATTGCCGTAAGAGGCTACAGGTTGGAGGAGGGCTGATAGCGCAATTAGACAAGTGACTGCGGCAAACATTGCCATTCATGCAGCTGAGCTGTGAAACAAGAAGTAAGTCTGTGAGAGGCCTTTTTCGCATCTGGGAAGTGATTCGTGGCTCATCAGGGGCCCATACAGTCCACTTTCACTAGCTATTTATATTCCATTTGTTTGCTGTCAAGGACAAGTGGCCTTCTCTGCAGGCAGAAACATAAATAACGTTGCATGACGAAGTGGGAAGGCCGCGCGCCAAGAGATAAGATCAATCTGATAAGAGCACAGACCATGGCATTCAACTTCCACATAAACGTGGATTTCACCCGCAAATAAAAACTGCGGAAGCAATAGCATAGTCTCCAGCACCGAAGCCCTGTGCGCCGTGCAAGACGGAAGAAAATGGGCGAGGCAAGGTGGAACACGTAGCTACAATGTCCAGTCTCGAAAGTAGGTCAATCTTTAAAGTATGATTGTGTTGATCCGTCTCATGAACTAATCGCCATTATTCCCTTGTTTTTTAGATGCCTCCTGCCCACCTCCGCAGCATTCGTGAGTTTGTCCGCTCGTTTTTATCAAGTCCATAGGTTAAACTTCTTGACCAGGCTGTCATTTACGCAAGGCCTACTGCTCGGCCAACTGTCTGTTGTCCTGCTGATAGGCGCGTTTATCAAGTTCTTCATATTCGGTGAAGCCCCTTCCTCGTCCTCAAGAGGCATATCGCAGCGAGCGGCACCTCGCAAACGATCATATTCTGCCAACAGTACACTATTTCGAGATGCAGCTTCAAGATCGCTAAAAGAATCGGCCTCATCAAACGTCTTGCGTCCCGTTCCCTCCTCGTCCACAAACACCAAGTCTATCCTCCGAAAAACTTACTACAATGCCATCCCTACCAATTTCCAGAAAAATGGTCGGCATCGTCTCCATCATTCTACTCATCAACCGGAATCGTTGGATTGGTTTAATGTTTTGATTGCTCAGTTGATCGCTCAGTACCGACAAACTGCATATTTACTGAAAGATTCCCCCACGTCATCAATTCTTGACTCTCTTACAGAGACACTAAACAACGTGGAAAAGAAACCATCATGGATTGACCGGATTAATGTTACAGACATTTCAATCGGCGAGGAGTTTCCTATCTTCAGCAACTGTCGTGTTATTGCCGTCGACGATCCAAATTCTGATGGGGGGAGGTTACAGGCGTTGATGGATGTTGATTTAAGCGACGACAACTTGTCACTCGCGATTGAGACTAACTTGCTACTGAATTATCCAAAACCCGCTTCCGCCGTCCTACCGGTTGCTTTATCAGTATCAGTTGTACGCTTTTCCGGAACCTTATGTATATCATTTGTTCCTAGCCCTGGAACAACATCAGAGAGCAGTCCCAACCCGCCGTCTCATTCAGAGGGCCAGAATGAACCCCGACCTGGGCAAGAAGATCCTGGAAGGCCCAGTAGCAAGGATGGAGTCCGGTCGGGAATACCCAAAACAAGCCTTGCATTTTCATTTCTACCTGACTACCGTTTAGACATTTCTGTTAGATCACTCATTGGGTCACGGAGCAGGCTCCAGGATGTCCCCAAGGTTGCGCAACTCGTTGAAGCACGAGTTCAGTCGTGGTTTGAGGACCGTGTAGTAGAACCCCGCGTGCAACTAGTTGCCTTACCAGGGATATGGCCACGGATGGGTCGTACTGGTGTTCGCGCGCAAGAAGAACATGATGCTGTCTCTGTCGACTCGGATGATCCCGAAGCGAAGGCTGCACAAAGTGGGTTCACTCCTGTTAATGCAAACCGTGATGGACCACAGACGTCCAGGGACCTAAATATGGACGGACTGAGGTATCGGCGGGGTAATGGAGGGGGTCAGTCTACGGCAGACAACTATGAAAACCTACCCCAAGGTGACGGTCACCCGGGGCCGACACCTGGTGAGCAGTTTAGGATACCCGGAGCATTGCCAGGCACATCTGCTATAGCATGACTATACCGACACGTTTATTGGAAATGATCAGTACAGAATGAAGTTACTATTTGAGTAATAAATATCAAGTGCATCTTATGTAGAGACGATACACCATCTTTTCCACTGCAGATTTGTATCTGAGCATTGAGATACCGGTGTACAAGACAGCGGCATTCAAGATTACACATGGGCAGCAACATAGCTCTGTCTGAACGAATTGTTATCAAGCGCTGGTTCGCGGTTCAAAGGCGTCCATTTCGGCTCATCCTGGAACAACCTCATCGCTTTGATATACTAGTCACAGAGCCATCAAGTCAAAATTATGGACTTATGAAGATAATAAGGAGCTAAATCACTTACATTGCTCTCTCCCGTCGTGAAGCGATGGTATATTCCGGCAGGCAAGATAAGTAGGTCCTCCTTCTCAACTTTAATCCGCACCCACTTGTCGTCTCTGCTGCGAACATCGAAATATCCTTCGCCATCCAGAATGTACCTAATCTCCTCATCTTCATGAAGGTGCTCATCGAAGAATGACTTCACTTTTTCCTCGTAGACTGCACCCATCTTCTCGGGAGAGACTGTTATCTCATCGCGGTTCTTATAACCCCGCTCCGAAGCCAGGGCGTTGACGTCGTCAACTGAAGGGCATTTCTTATATAGAACACCTATTCTAGCGAGGTAGTCTGTGTCAACAGCACGGCCTGAGTCATGAGGTGCGCGCTGGTCGCCCTATCGTGACGGGGTTGTCAGTCGTGATCGATGGTGCGGGATGGGAGAGCAAGCAGCAGATGGAAGTTATACCTCAGCGTCGTCGAACCAATACGCTCTCATCCTGAGTCTAGCCGATAGGTTTAGAGGGGCAGCAGGATAAGTTTTTAGGGCCCTATTAATGAGTGAGATGCTGACATGGCGATATCTTTTATCTACTTCCTTCAGCTCCTCCCTCGAGGGGTGGAAGTGATAAGATTGAGTCACGGCAATAATGATTGGTCCCTGCTGAAGCTTTCACAACTTTGGCTTGGCATAACTAAATTCTGTTCTTCCGGCAAAATTTATTTATATCAACGAAGCGGCTGGATGGTTATCCGATGATCGTTTTTATCAGAGCGAAAACGCGGTTCGCATACCGTTAAGCACTACAATGATCAGGGTGCGGGTGCTCGGGGCGTCTTCTCGCCTATGTATAATACCTCCAACCTATAGACCCCCTCGACGGAGTTTTGCGACAGTAGGAGAGAGCACTCGGTATGTTCTACATATCCTCCATTCGACACCGGTGTACTAATATAGCTTCTTTTCCTAAAGGCCTTATGATGTTATAGTCGTTGGAGGTGGACATGCTGGGTCTGAAGCATGCGCCGCTGCGGCTCGGTCCGGCGCAAGAACCGCCCTAGTAACGCCCTCCCGTTCAGACATTGGTGTGTGTTCATGCAATCCCAGTTTCGGTGGGATAGGAAAAGGGACGATGATCCGAGAAATCGATGCACTTGATGGAGTAGCTGGAAGGACAGTCGATAAAGCAGGAATCCAATTTCGAATACTTAACAGATCCAAGGGACCGGCAGTATGGGGCCCACGAGCCCAAATCGATCGCTCACTCTACAAGAAATATATGCTTGAAGAATTATCCAAAACACCTGGGCTTAACATTGTGGAGGGGAAGGTTGCCGATATAGTTATATCAAAGGAGAATATGACAAGCTTAAACGGGTCCCAGGGCGAGATTGTAGGTGTCAGATTGGAATCGGGGGAGATGATACCTACCCAGAAAGTGATAATCACGACGGGGACTTTCCTTGGGGGAGAGATACATATCGGATTGGATGTCTTCCCTTCAGGCCGCATGGGTGAAGCAGCTACATTTGGCCTAAGCAAGTCTCTGCGGGAGGCGGGCTTCCAACTCGGCCGTCTCAAGACGGGAACACCACCCAGATTAGACCGCAAGACTATTGATTTCAGCACGCTTGAAGTCCAGCCAGGCGATTCCCCTCCAAGCCCCTTCTCTTACCTCAACGATTCTGTGCAGATTGGGGATAAAGGTCAATTGAACTGCTGGGCAGCTCATACCAATGAAGCATCCCACGCAGTAGTGCGTGACAACTTGAACAAGTCCATTCATATCCGCGAAACTGTCAATGGCCCACGTTACTGTCCTTCTCTTGAGTCAAAGATCATTAGATTTAAAGACAAACCGAGACATATGATCTGGTTAGAGCCAGAAGGGCTTGCACCAAATGATGTGATTTACCCTAACGGGATTTCAATGACTATTCCAGCGGATGCTCAAGAAAAGATGCTGCGAACCGTTCGTGGCTTGGAAAATGTCACCATGCTTCAACCTGGCTATGGAGTGGAGTATGATTACGTTGATCCTAGATCATTGCGTCCTACCCTTGAAACCAAACTTATCGGCGGGCTGTATCTCGCGGGTCAGATAAATGGCACAACTGGCTATGAAGAGGCTGCTGCACAGGGTATCATTGCTGGAATCAACGCAGGCCTAGCTTCCCAGTTAAAACCCCCGATGACTCTTTCCCGTGCCGACGGTTTCATTGGCATTATGATAGACGATCTTATTACCAAGGGAGTTTCTGAACCGTACCGGATGTTTACCACTCGAAGTGAATACCGCATTTCGACACGTTCAGATAACGCAGATTTACGCCTAACAGCAAAGGGCCGGGCTGCTGGCGTTGTATCTGATAAGCGCTGGCGTCAATTCAACGAGACTAAAGAGCAGATGTCTTACCTACAGGCACTCCTTGAAAATACGAAATACCCATCTACTGTCTGGTCACGTAAAGGGTTCCCCGTCCGGACAGATTCTTCCGTCAGGTCTGCCTTTGAACTTTTGTCACATAATGGAGTTTCACTTGACGATGTTATCCCACATATCGAGTCTGCGCCCGGTACCATTCACTCCCTTTCTTCATTTTCTCCAGAAATTAAATCCCGAATGGCCATTGAAGGCCGATACGCGCCCTACACCAAACGGCAGGAAGCAACCGCTCTCTTATTTGAACGGGATGAGGGTATGCTACTCCCTCCGGACATTGATTACAGTACCATGCTCGGCTTGAGCACAGAGGAACGCCAGGTTTTAGAAAAGGTGCGGCCGGTGAGTATTGGTATGGCTCGACGTGTTGAAGGTGTGACTCCTGTGGGTGCTCTGAAGCTGCTCATGCATGTTCGCAAGTTGAGGTTGCTTGAACTTAGGAAGGACGAATCTGCTTGCAGTATTGCTGACCGGGACGCAAGCACGGCTATGGCCTCCTCGCTCTGATTGTACTATTGTTTCTATATACCCATGGACACATATATGTCCTCCCTTCTAGCGTGTCTTTTCAACCTACTTTGTATTATATTTCTCGGGGTGCATACTTTGGCATAGATGGTACGGTACATGGCGTTCTCATTGTACGATAACAGATATCAACCTAAATGATTTACGACGCTTCTTTCAGCCCTTTCTTGACAATGTACTAATAACCACGCTGTAATGATTTCTATATTCGATATACAGTCTCTCTATTCTAGCGGTGATTCAAGAATTCAGCATTTATTGCCCATTCCAGACATAGGATCTAGCAGTGATATCCATTGATGTCTGTCCCGTCCAACCAACAACTAAATCTTCGTCAACATCTCGAAGAATGACATGGATATGTTCGATGCTAGCAACGGTCTGCCATTTCTTCTTGTTCTTAAACCACATCACCTTTTCTTCCTTGATGTTATTTGGACAATTCCCGTTTACCTCTCTATGTCTCTCGACAATTCTCTGGGTGAATGTCCTGTCGACAAAATCTTCAATAAGCTTGCGTGACTCTGCAGTTGGGCCACCCTGACCGTCCTCTTCAACTGGGATCCGAGTCTTAAGCCAAACAACCAGATGGACGATGTTATGTTCGAGTCCGTATGGCCAGTCATTGCGGAGAATTTTATAATCAGCTGGATGAGCAAATGGAGTTTCGTCTTGGTATTCAAAGGCCAGGCCAGTGGGCGACTGAGTATTATTGGAGTCTTCAGCCTGTTCAGCTTGAGCCTTCTTTTTCCAGAGGAGGCGTTCCCGCAGTAGGAATTCAATGACCGAGTCGTTGTTGTTTCTTGTCTCTCTGACCCAGAGAATGTAGTTTCTGAGGTCTGATGGTGCCCGGTTCAAGACAGACATGTCTCCCTCGGCTTCAGCATGCCTTTGTGTCAGTGACTGAATACCCTATATAGAATATTGCTCGAAAGGAGCAACAGTGACAGAGCTGGCCTACCTATGACATCTTTTATTTCTTGCCAGGTATGTGGTATATATTCCTCGTCATTCTGACCCAACGATTCGATGTCTCCTTCTGTTAAGGGGAACGGCGAGAGCTCAATGTATTTCTGCACACTCAGCATACTGATATAACTAGGCAGAGAAGCTGACAGATAAAAGATATGCAAGATCGCTTCTATTTATTTCTCGGGCCTCTCTTCTATCGTCTGTTGATATCGATCAATAGAAATTTATTGTTTCCTAATTATACACCCCTCATTTACAGGATTTGAATGGGTTGACCACCAGTAGTTAGTTACTAGCTGCCCCTTAGTTTGCTACATTAAAGACCACACACTATAATTAAGATATAAAAGTGGTTAAGCAAGATAAAGGTAATAAATATAATAATAAATAATATACGTAAAAAAGATACCTCCAATAATTCTGGTGATGAAAAATGTTAAGGTAAAAAAATTGGACTGTCAGGGAATCGAACCCTGGACCACCCCCATGCTAAGGGGGTATTATACCACTAAACCAACAGCCCGGTCATGTAGTCACATGACTGGGTTCTTATGAAAAGGGGATCCCATGCGAGGGACGCAAGCTTAGCTGCTTATATGAGAAGTACAACATGAGCGAGAACGTTAGTTAGAAGCAGCCATGCAAGAGGCAGCTTTGTGATAGCTCAACAGCAGCTCGGAGGCCAGCTATTACTTGGTATATCCTACGAGGCTGCTGCCTGCAGCTCACTTGTTCCGTTAGCTGTTCAGTTTGCTTTACCGACACACCACCATGGACGTCTTCTCTGCGGTCTCCGGTTACATCTCTAAGATGGTTACCACTGGAGATACGGCCGGCACGAACTCCTCCTCGAAAATGAAGATACTGCTTCTTGATAGTGAGACCGTGGGAGACGCGACCCTTTTTTTTTCTTGAAGAAAATTGATCTAACTGGTTGTATAGTTACCTATCGTGTCGACAGCCATGACACAGTCTGCCCTCCTAAACCATGAAGTCTATCTTATTGACCGGCTTGACAACCAATCCCGCGAGCGCATGAGACATCTCAGATGTCTCTGCTTCGTCCGCCCTTCCCCCGACTCCATACAATTTCTCATCGACGAGCTACGAGCACCCAAATACGGAGAATACTATATCTATTTCAGCAATATTGTTCGCAAGTCATCGTTGGAAAGGCTGGCAGAGGCGGACGATCATGAGGTTGTGAAATCAGTACAAGAGCATTTTGCCGATTTCCTGGTGGTTAACCCGGACCTATGCCATCTTAACGTCGGTTTCCCTAGACAGCGGATCTGGAGCCACTCGCCTGACCTCTGGAATTCGGATGCCCTGCAGCGGACCACTGAGGGTGTAATTGCGCTATTATTGTCCCTGAAGAAGACTCCCTTAATACGATATGAGAAAAACAGTCTGATGGCAAAGAAACTTGCCACAGAAGTTAGGTACCAACTTACGCAGGAAGAACAACTATTCAATTTCAGGAAGCCAGATACACCCCCGATTTTACTTATCCTTGATCGCCGAGATGACCCCATAACCCCTCTATTGACCCGATGGACATATCAGGCCATGGTACATGAATTACTGGGAATTACCAATGGTCGAGTTGATCTTAGTGAGGTCCCAGATATTCGTCCAGAACTAAAAGAGATCGTTATTGCTCAGGACCAAGATCCCTTTTTTAAAAAGAATATGTACCAGAACTTTGGCGACCTTGGTGGTAATATCAAGGAATACGTCGAACAGTACCAGTCCAGGACAAAAACCAATATGAACATTGAATCTATCTCTGATATGAAACGGTTCGTTGAGGATTATCCGGAGTTTCGAAAGCT
Organism: Trichophyton verrucosum HKI 0517; assembly: GCF_000151505.1. NCBI lineage: Eukaryota > Fungi > Ascomycota > Eurotiomycetes > Onygenales > Arthrodermataceae > Trichophyton > Trichophyton verrucosum. The sequence goes on along the minus strand of NW_003315219.1, from coordinate 7,349 downwards.
TTCTGGGAACGTGAGCAAGCATGTTGCTCTTGTGGGAGAGTTGAGTAGGAATATCGGAGAACATGACTTATTAAATGTCAGCGAGCTAGAACAAAGCTTAGCTTGCAACGATAATCATGCGAATGATCTCAAGGTTGGTGCTCTAGCTTGTGTTCTATTGTATCTTCTTCATGCAGACACACTTACTTTTCATCTGCTAGTCCCTTCAAAGATTTATCCAATCCCCTACCGTGACTGTGGAAAATAAATTACGCCTTGTTGCTCTTTACGCCATTCGTTACGAAAAGCAACCTTCAAATACACTTCCGGTTCTTCTTGACCTCCTCACCGCCGCCGGAAATGTACCTCCACATAAAATTAACATTATCCCTAAGCTCTTAGCATACCACCATTCCTTGCAAGCGCCCACAGTTGCTGGTGGGTTCTCAGACCTGTTCGAGTCAGCCTCCTTCTTAACCGGGGCTCGTGATCGATTCAAAGGGCTCAAGGGTGTAGAAAACGTATATACCCAGCATTCTCCACGCTTAGAGGCTACTCTTCAGAACCTGATAAAAGGCAGACTAAAGGAGCTTCAGTACCCTTTCCTCGAAGGTGGTGGGCACACCCGGGACAAACCACAAGATATAATAATATTTATGGTCGGAGGAGTGACCTATGAAGAAGCAAAGATGGTTGCCCAAGTCAACGCTAGCTCTCCTGGCATTCGGGTAGTCCTTGGTGGGACTTGCATTCACAACAGCACCACTTTCCTAGACGAAGTGGAAGATGCTGTAGGCAACTGGCCTGAACCTCCCCCAACAACAGCGGCGGGGCGATTACGAGCTGAAATTAACAGATAACTTGCATTGCTTTTAACTATCTGACGAACTTTTTTTATCGCTATAATGAAGAGTGTATATCGACGGTTCAAGGCGTTTATATAGGCAGATCTATCTCGTTTACCGCTTTATGCTTGCCCCAGGTGTCAAAAAAAGATGCCAAGAAATCTTAAAAGCTTGATTGAATTGAATGAAACACATGGAACATCAAACATCGTCATGCAGTCATCGGGAAGACCTCAAACTATTTCACACTCGACTTGTCTGCTGAGAAGTCGGCAATTGCACAGCTTACACTCTTAAACGATGGATTCACAAACTCATACATCGCCCGGCGTAACGACGCGGGACTCTGGGCTACGGCTGCCTTCCACTACAAACCCTCCTGGGCCCCAGAATCCTCCAAAGCAACTCGTATGGCTGGTAGGTAGACTCCGCAATATCTCGCATATTTTACGAAACTATGGATATGTTTGTCTGTCATATTTGATGCGTAATAACGCCTGGTATATAGATCTTTGGCGCCACAGGCCATATTGGCCGTTCAGTGGTGAAGTCGGCCCTCGGCCACAACGACCTCGTTGTAGCTGTTGGCCGTACATTCGAAATAACTCCCGAGAGCATGGGACGTCTTCAACAAGAAAATAAGAATTGTCTCGGTCTCCTGTGCGATGTTCGCACCAGAGAGACGGTCAAAGCAGCCATTGACCGCACAATTGCCCATTGGGGCCGAATAGACATTGTGGCCAACTGCTCTGGTTACGGTGTGATTGGGGCATGCGAGGATCAGGAGGAGTATGATATACGAAATCAATTTGAAACTAACTTCATGGACACGCTAAATATCGTGCAATTGGCCCTGCCGCATTTCCGTGAACGCGGAGCGGGGAGATATATCATTTTCAGCTCGACTTCAGGCGCGCTGGGCGTTCCTGGATTAGGGCCTTACTGCGCTTCGAAGTATGCAGTGGAAGGACTGATTGAGAGCATGTTATATGAAGTCGACTGTTTTAATATCAAGTGCACGCTTGTTCTGCCGGGCCACATACGTCGTGACGATAATGACTTGATACCCGGAATGCCTGAGAATGCATCGAATTACCTCACCTCGCCCTTGCCCGCCTTTGGACATTTCATGATAAAGCCGGCTAGTGAGCCGTACAGCGGAGTCACGGCTCCCGCGGCGCATGCGAGACGTATCTTGCAATGGCTGGGTGACAAACCGCCTACAAGTGCAGTGAAATCAGCAGAGCTTGTGTGGCAGCTGGGCCACTGTTCTTATCCGCCATTGAGGCTGCTACTGGGCACATATGCGGTAGAGAGCATCAGAGACAGGCTGAAATGTGTTACAGAGGAGATAGAGGATTGGAAGCATCTGAATTTTCCTTCAGCCGATCAGCCACCACAGGCAAACCCTTCCAAGACTGAAGGGGACTCGTCGATGAAAGAAGCAGACGATCAATTGGCATCTAATGATATTCAGGTAACGGATTAAAGAACAAACGCCTCGAGTTATCCGACATTCCCACGCCGGCCACCTTTTCCACTCCAGGATCTATCATAACCAACAGCCATGCCAGATCCTTTATGCTCCAACACCTACCCCCAACCGTGGAAATAATGTGACACCATTAAACATAAAACCACCGATTTATCCGTGTTGCGATATCTTAACTCCCTATTTATGCCACATTGCCTTGTGCATTTTTATCTTTGATCATTGTTATGAGCCTTTGCAAATGAGGGTTACTTCCTTTTGAAGCGTATGCCATGAGACATCTTGAGGAAATAGGCGAATACTTTATCAGCAACGTCGTCAATTTTGTCATAACGGGCTCCTAGGCGATATGCCGCTGCTGTACCAGATATCACAGCTACTTCGTGCAAATTCTGAAAAAAAGAAATGACATATTCATTAGCGGATATTCTGTGACGGAGCGTATAGGCTGTGCTTCATATTTTTTCCCCCTTGAAAGAGAAACATGGAAACTTACCGTGTAGGTCCAGGAGCCTGCATAGAAGGTATCATTTCTTCCGTTCAGAAACTTCATGGCTGGCACGAGCTTCGCAAAGTGTTGCCATCTATGGGAGAGCTGGTGCCACCACTTTTGCTCGATTATTTTTTCCTGATCGATAAGGTCTACCGTCCATACATGCTTCATTTTCTCGTCTATGAAGTGGCTTTGGAATATGTGGTCTTCGAACGGTGGCAAAGGGTCATCAGTACCGTTTGGGTTCCGGAACTGGTACTGGAATCGTGTGCAGTCGTATCCTACTTCCATCTTCTCTGGCCGTGCTTGGTACGAGAATGTAAAATAGGATGGTTGAAATCTGGATGCGGCGCCCTGTTCCCCCTTTGCAACTTTGATATGTTCTTTGTCTTCAAGCGTCTGGGCTTCACCGCGTATCTCGTCCCGGTAATGGACCTCGAACTTTCTCTGAAAGTAGGCATGGTCGGAATGGGTAATGGTCAGGTCCTTGCACCATTGGGTTGTCCCCAAGACCATCTTCTCCCGCCACGTTGCCAGATCGCCTAGTAGGTCCTTTGCCTGGTCTCCCGGAATGCAAAAGACGATCTTGTCATAAGATTCCGATAGGGTCCTGTTCTTAATGCCGCTATCTCCAATTCTGTGATCTGAATCGATCCGGCGGGTTTCCACTATGATACCTTTCTTGTTTCTCTGGAAAACCTTTACGACCTGGGTATTGAATCGGATATTGACCCCCTTATTACGGAGTCCTTCTGCCCAGTCCAGATAAAAACGACTCATATTTGGATATGCATATACGGAGTGGTCGAAGGGCACGAGTGTTGACATGTCATAGGAGCAGAATTTTATATCAGGGTCCTCGAAGAGGCCCTGGTAGAGCCCACATGGCACATCACGGCCCTGATTTCCCATGCCGAAGAAGATGGAGGTTGCGGGATAGATGATCTTGTTTCCAAAGTCCTTTGAGAAGCCGAAGATGCGCAAGAAGGCCTTTAGCGGGAGATGCCAGAGCAAGGAATACTGGCGGACTCTCGTGAGAAGTTCCCCGAATTTCCGTATCTCCTCCGCATGTTCCTGCACGACGGAGGTTGGAAAGACATTTGTCCAGAAGTTTTCTTTTCCCTTGCCAAACGCGAACTGCAGGGTGGTCTCCTGCGGCTCGTGTCCATATTCCCGGAAGAAGTTGTACGTGTGCCTGAATATCCCCGGGCCACCCTGGGCCCCGATATTGACCCAATCCGCACCGAATTTGGCCTTGTCGATGGCGATGGACTTTGCCTGTCCGCCTGGCACGTTGTCCTTTTCGAGCAAGGTCACTTCGAACTTGTCCGGTTCTTTCGCGAGGGTTGCGGCGCATGACTAGACAGCACACTTGGTTATTATTCATTCTCCTATTCTCCATATTTATTTTATTGTTCATTTTTATTTTTTTTGCCAGCAGAGGCAGCAGGTATGGCCATTAAACCTGGCCGGGCCTCGAAAACAAGGAGGCCCCAGAACGAGCGAAGAGACACTCACCATCCCGGCAGCACCTGCGCCTATCACCAGGACCTTCAGCCTGCGGTCCTCCTTCGAGGAATGTTTCGAGGCCATTCCCGACAGATAGTCCAACGCGCGAGAGCACAAGTTTGAACGTGAGAAAGATACGTATATAACTATGTCAGCCCTGTCTGCAGGCTTTATTTTTTTTAGCATCTGTCATTTGCTTCTGGTTGCTGCATGTCCCTCCCGAGGAGGCTACGGAAGAGGCTACGAGAGAGTCTAAAGTGGCAGTTTTTGCGCAAGCAGGCGGGCTTCGGGCCTAACCATGGTTCGCCTTCCAGCCGGCTCATGTTTTCCTGCCTGTAGATCGTGTGGGAAGGAGAGAATTCATGCAATATCAGCCAGTCTGGCGGGTGTAACTTCCCAGTTCTTGATAGACGTAATTTATGGCCGTATCGATAACGTATGGCGAATTCCCCCTTCTGCAGGTTGCCATCGGTATTTTATTGTAATTTTACTTCACGTGATGCTCACATGCCTCCCAGCTCCTGGAGATCTTCCTCCGCCAGGGGTTCTTCTCGGTCTTTGAACGAGCCGGGCAGAGGACAGAAACAACAAACACCGCGATCAGAAACAAGCAAAGGGACGAGGGCAGCGTCGCAAACGTGATGGCAAGAATTGTGATCGGAGCTTGTTACTGGTTGACCGTTTTCCTGAACCACTGAATCGGTGGACAGGTGAGTTCAGGCCCATGTGGATGCCACTCTTACCCCAGACCTCGTATCTTGGGACTGCATCGAATATCAACCGCGCTCGAGCAATAATATCCACCCGTTTCAGCCAATATCCAGCCAGTCTATTGAATTCCAAGAGTGCTGGAGCGAGAACGAGAGGAGGAGCAGCACCAGCAGCAGCATCTTTGCCTCCTTCTTGTTACTATTATTATCATTCTTGGGAGTCCAGGCCACTTCCGACATCTCGATCCGCGGTTAACTCCGAGGCGATTATACCGCGTTTAAGTCCTGAGGGAACACGTCCACGTCTTCCTCTGCTTGCCTGGTCCCACGGATCAGGTATCATGGACCATGACCTGCAGGCCGCGATTGACGCCTCGTTGAGAGACGCAGTAAGATCTCAGACGAGTTTACAGCGGCGTAAATCTTCGGTTGTTGATCTTACTGGGGATTCAGATGGGGACGCGTCGGCGGCGCGACGGGCTGGAAAAGCAGCAGAAGAGGAAGCAGGAGACGATGACTATGATGCAGAATTGAAGAGGGCTATTCAGTTGTCTCTGCAGTCGGGACGTGGTCCAGAGCATGAAACGATTGATGTTGACACCCTGGAGGCGGGAAAAGCCACAGCTACCCCTGAACCAAAGAGGGCGGCTTCAACATGGATAGCGGGCTTTGATAGGAAGAAAATGGAAGAAGAACGGCTTGCCAGGCTGGCGAAGAAGAGAAAGACAGGAGAAGATGGCTCTGCTTTAGCTTTACCAGCTGCAAGGCCGTTGAAGGCGTCAAGACGTGAGCCGCCATCTGGGACTTCTTCGTCTTCTGCCAAGATATCATCCATACCCCCAGCTACAGCTACGGTGGCGGCAAAGTCTGTTCCTGGAGTGCCATCTACAGAGCCAACTATACAGTTCCCAGAGGGTGCGGTGAAGAAGACCTGGGCGTTCCGGTGTGAGAGAAAGGATGACATCAAACTTGAAGAAGTGCTGCAGCCGTCTGACCTGGAGCTGGCGGTGCTTAGCTCGTTCCTGTGGGATATGGACTGGCTGTTGATGAAGTTTACCAACCCGAGTACGCGGTTTCTATTTATCATGGGAGCCAAGGGGGAGGAGAGGGTAAGCAAGCCAGCAGTCGAATTGACATTCCTGAGCACATTGGCTGATATTAACCAACTGTGCAGCGAACACAGCTGCTGCGGGAGACTGCATCGATGTCGAGGATACGGCTGTGTTTCCCGCCGATGGACGGGGAGGTGAACTGCATGCACTCCAAGCTGATGCTGCTTTTCCATGCCAACCACTTGCGCATTGTGATACCCAGCGCGAACTTGGACCCGTACGACTGGGGAGAGAAAGGCGGCGTGATGGAGAATGTAAGCAAAGCGAAGTCTATCTCTCTCTACCTTTTATTCCTACGGAGTATAGGATATAGAGTTGTCCCCCCCCCCCCCCCAGCTAACGGAACATTTGTTAATGTTAATCTTCTTTTTATTTTTACGATTTTAAGATGCTGTTCCTGATCGACCTGCCTCGCAAGGCCAACGAGACCATCGACGACACGACGCCATTCCGGGACGAGCTCGTTTACTTTCTTCGAGCGTCGACGTTGAACGAGAAGATCATAGACAAGATGCTCCAGTATGATTTTAGCAAGACGGCTAAATATGCTTTCGTGCATTCCATGTGGGTTCTTTTTCTTTTTATTTTCCTTCTTTTTTTTCCTTTTGCTTTGGGTGTTAAGCTACGTTGCTTAAATACCTTAACTTTTTTTTTTATTTTTTATTTTGATTTTGATTTTCTCCAGCACCTTAAATTCTGTTTCGAACTATTTTTGTGAACTCTAACTCTCTCGCTCTCTCTCGCTGGTGCTGGTGCTGGTGCTGGTGCTCTCTCTGACTCTGCAACCAAAAACGAGGAGCGAGGAGACTATATTTTAACTTAACTTGCGGTTGTTGACTTTTTTTATGATCCGCGACCAGAGGTGGTTCGCATATAGGCTCAGGCTCATACGAGCGCACTGGACACTGCGGGCTCGGCACGGCGGTTAAATCATTGGGTTTGGCGACGTCGCGGCCCTTGAAGCTGGACTACATTGTGCGTTGTCAACTGATGGGGAGGAAGGGAGAGCAAAAAGAGGCAGACTGAAAAGAAAAGAAAAAAAAAAAAATGGCGCGACTTGGGACTGACTTGATTGACGTGTCCTAGACATCCTCCGTGGGCTCGCTAACGGCGACATTCCTCCAGAATCTGTACTGGTCGGCGCAGGGTAAGTAAAATATGCTCTTGTTTTCCTTTGATATGCGCGTTTCTTTGCGGTTGGCAGGAAGA
>NW_003315218.1:0-13032 GCF_000151505.1 Trichophyton verrucosum HKI 0517 | reverse complement strand
GCCTCCCGAATTAAACTCCCATACAGCCCAGAAAGAATCAGCCTTTAAACCAGCCCAAAGTAGCTCCACACGCAATGCAAGTCCATCGCAGGAGAGATAGTGGAGCATTGTTTCTTCCTTCCGCCAAAAGATCAAACCCTTCTGACTAACTTACATCCAACCCTTGTAGCGCCTCTATTACTTTCAATTTCTTTTTCTTTCTCTTCTAGTTCAACTATGAGTGGGATTCTCATTTCGTCCTTCAGATGCCCACTCCGTACTTTCGCCTCCACGCCAAGTAGGCCGAAGGGGGGTTTTTGTCTACCTTTCTTTTTCTCCTATATCTTTCTCCTCTACTGACGTCTCAAGACCAGATTCCCCCATTGTTTTAAAAAGTCAATCGCTACCCAGGCACAAGTCACTTTATTTCAGCTCCCTTTCCTATAATATACGCCTCCTTCCACCCAGGTTTGCTCAATTCTTGTTGGCAAGCGTGGTCATATACGGTCTCCCATAGTAATCCGCCTTTACACCTCATTGACGGGGATTATTGCGTTCCCTTCGCCCTTTTTATGGTTTTTTATTTTTATTTTTTAATTTTACTATTTTAGCTCGGGCCTTACGCTGTACCTTGCGTTTCCTTTATGCGCCAGCAGTCTATAAACACGCCTCCCAGCCAATGTCCATAGGGAAGGAGATACCCGAGAGAGATCCAAATTTGTTCAGGAAACTCCTATCAACTGCTCTTTTACTTCGTGCTTCAAATTGGCCTTTTCTACGGAAGGCGTGGACCGGAAACAGGTATATACCAACCCCCCCAAATCCTAGGGCGGTTCTGTGCTTGGACCGCGGCGACTGTGGCTCTAACCCCTTCCCTGTCCCGTTTTTAAACCCCGAGCATGTAAGGAGAGGAGAATTCTGGGGACATATTCATGACTCGGGAGGGTAAAACATGGATTTGAGATTTGACGTTGACATGACCAACGGAGCGCTAAAGGGTTCAGCAGTAGAAAAAGTAGTCAGGTTATAGAGGCGCCCGAAGCCACGATGTCGACAGATCCTCGCGTCCACTACGATTCGGTGGTCAGGGCAGGTATGTCCGAAGCCTCTCAGCGCCCTGAAGACACCCCGTTCGATATCTTTGAATGGTACCCACGCTACCAGAGTTGCCAACGCTATTTCCTCGACCACGCCCAACACACGGTTCCTGTACAGGCCCTTTCTTCATTCCTAAACATACATCTCCCATTCCAGAGACAGCCCACCCCTATCTTTAATTCTGCGGCCGATGCTGCCCTTTCCACTCCACCTGGTGGCCAACCTTCAGGGGCTCCTGTTGCTCCAAGTGTATCTATGGTACCCTATATTCGTCGACTAGTTGCAACAGGCATGGACTACCCGGGAGTTTTACACGGGTTTTTCGGTGACGACTGGGCTTCAGGGATTGGCTCTTTACATGAACAAGAACGCCGCAACTTCTTCTTTGCTGCCAAGAGCGGAGGATGGGCGGCTGTAAAGAAGGACTACGACATTCTGCCGCTCGAGACCATTCCATTCCTCAGGCCATTGCAGGGGTCAGAAAACTCTGAGATTGAAGCCGCAGAGAAGAGCTGGAGTGAGTGGCTAGCTATGGAAGATTGGATGATTGGCCCACGGTCGCCAGATGAAATGGCAGACCGCCAGTCGAACACATACTCGAGACATAGCAGAAGCACGAGGTCTTAAATGACCTGACAAAGGAGATACACCAGACGAAGAAGAAGAGAAAAGCAATAATTATTGACGACAATGAATGATACCTACGGCAACGATTCTCATATACATATTTCATATTACCCCCCAGCCGCTTTCCTCCTCCCCTACTAGAAGAAGGGGGAAGATTTCTTTCTTTCTTTTTGCTTATATTTTCCTTCAGGCGGCAATCTTTGTATACCCTCCGCTCGTTTGTTACATTCACATTCCGGTCTCATTGCTATTTTCCCTGTCATGGGTTGGCGTAAGGAGACGACAGATGAAGATAAAAAAGGGACCTGTAATTTTTTGCTGTTTCTTATTTTCGAGGTAAACAATTACTTAGGTATTTATCATCTATTGATATTTTCATTGGACCGGTCCGGTATTACTTATAGCAAGTGCCTTGATCAACTTAAGCCACCTCGTTTTCCAACACATAACTGCTGCCATTCGCAATCCAATTGGGCAATCAAGTGGTCAATTGAGTCAAATTCTAGATATAAGTTAGGTTCACTACGAGGTACGTTCTTCAGATCATAGGTGTGCTGTAGAATGGCAAATGAGGGAGGCAAATGTGCTAGGAACGCCTCGCAGCTATACTCGCCCGGGTTCACTTGCATATGCACTACGACCCCACTAGCGTTATCCTCGAGGCCGACGGTGATTTATCCACGGTGAGTGTCATAGTAAGGGCTATGGCAAATGATCTCGTCGCCTACTACTAAAATGGGGTCACTGGGCCCGAAGACGCCATTGCAAACGCCCTTGTTGCGCAGATACCCATGTGGTCGTGGCAAATTATTTCACGGGTGCTAGTTCGATCTGTCCAGCTACTGCACGGAATCCAAGGTGTGACGCAAGCGTGTAATACATAACCCGAACATTCCAGAATACCAACGTTCAGCCACTGCACAAAGCCGTCGTAAAACGGCCTGTATCTCGCCTCTGGCGTCTGTTCCTCGACACCCTCGTCCTCCCGCCAGAGACGCACTTTCGAAGCATGTCGTTGGACTTGTGGCGCAGCAGGCACAACCACGTGGGAATCATGTGATAAACGAGATACCGTGGATTATGTAAGCCAGACCCCAAGGAAGCCCGATGAACCATGTGACCATACATCACGTGAAGGTTTCTCTCCAAGGTTGCGCATCCACCATTACAACGATCATGATATGGCTAAGCGTTGGCATTTGAGGCATAGATGGCATTATTAAGAAAACTCTACCCCTTCCTGCTACTAGCCAGCCTATAACCCCTATTCATCAGGATGAGTGACGTGAGCGATAAAATGAAGAAATGAATGGATTACGTCATTCACTGATTATGTAACATATCGCTTATATAATCTTTGTAGCAACCTCCAGCTTTGGGGAATGAAAGGAACTTTGAGACTACGTCAGGTCGACAGCCATCTAAGAGAAACCTCATATTCTTTAACCCCCCAGCCTGGCGCTGGTATAAGTACCTAGTCTGGTCTTATCAAGCTTATCAAACGCTTCGGTGAACTACAAATATATATATATACATACCCTTGGCCTATCGTTATTCTTTTCATGCTTAACGGAATGACATACTGGTTCCGTTCGCAGTGGCCTCTGTTCCCCGAAGAAATTTAATACCTACAATATGGTCTCACTGTTGAAACAGCCGTCTGGAGCCTCGCGACCAGAATGGCAGAAATTTTTGCGTCAATGCCTTCTCCAGAGAATCAGCGCGGATGAGTTTCACAACCTAGCCAAAGTGATGCTACGCCGCCACCCTATTTCACATATGGATCTTTTTGATGTTATCCTAGAGTCGAGGGCAGTTACGGATTTTGATTGGGACCCGTTAATACCAGACTATGTGGATGCCGTCCAAAAGCTGACACAGGTCGAGCTATTTAATATTTTGCCGTCTCTCCTGGCTCACTCGAGCATCACGTCCGATATTCGGCGCTGGAAGAAACAAAATGAAGCACAAAACCAAGATATGGACCAAAAGGTTGATGAGAAAGGGTCTACGGAGCCTGCGGACTCTAAAGGGCCTGCCACTCTATTGACTGATTACGGCATCATACAAAATGTGATTACAGCTGTGACCACTGGCCATGCTCCAAAGGTACCTCTTGAGTTCATGGATACTTGTTCTGCTATAGCCGACTGGATTTTAGCCCTAGTGTCGTGGAATGCTCATCTGGGGTCAGAAAAGGGTGAGGGCAGTGGAACACAGCTGTTGGCCACTCCTGATGTGGTCTCTATATTCATAGCTGTCGGTTTTCTTTTTGGAGCCTTAGCAGGAACGGAAGTGGGTGCAAACGCACTATCATTTCAACACGCAGGAAGTAAGTTCTTAAACGGGTTCAACTTGCAACTCGTGTCCCGAAAACGAATTGTGTCGTGGTATCCTCAGTTTCTAATGACAGCATAAGCATTTAAACACCAGCGAATGAAGCTGGCCCGAGCCTTGACAGCATACTCCCCTATATGTGCCGAGATATCCATTCCCTTACGAAACAGGCTTGATCAATTGCAGAAGGAATTCAGCCTTTTTCTGAAAGGTGAAAAGTCAAATCAAGATCATGTTATAGAGGATACTGCTGTTTCTACCTTGGAGTTTGAATCTAGAGTTGTGGACATTCCTCCAGTAAGCTCTAGGGCTGGGTTGTATATATATGTCAACTCTCTGGTATGTTGTTTATTTGGGTCACGAGTTCTCCTCAACTATACTAAACGACATGCTATAGCTCGTAGGGCGACCTTTGATAGATGATAATCTTCTTATTAATTATCTAAATAATCGCTACGGGGTAAGTCTGGTATCTAGCATTATCTCCACCACATACTTACATATCGTAGGGGAATCACATGGCACTTGTTGAGGAGCTTATTGCAGCGTCATTTGATGTCTTATCAAATGGAATGTACCGCAACGAGCCACAGCAATCAATGTTTCTCTTCCGGGCATTTCTCGTCAACAAACTCCCTCCGTTCTTGTCGGACCTAGCAGGATCGGTGGTAGAGCCAATACCAGTTGAACTATGTATCACTCGTGCTTTAGCGCGGGTAGACCCAAACACGTTCCCATCATTTTCAGAAATATTCTCTACCCATGGTAATTCGGTTTTGTCTGACGTGAGACAAGAGTTTCTTTTCTCGTGTGCTTTGCATAAATTAATACCCGAGTCAAGTATTGAACGCCTCTTGGGAGAGAACCCAATGCAAACATTGCCAAATGGTGGAAGATTGGTCAAGCACGATCTAGTTGCTCAGATAAACAATAACCATGAAAGGGCAGAGCAATTGCTGAATGGTATCGAGTCGATGGATGGCAACGCAAGGGCAATTGTTGAAGCTATAGCGGAGGTATGGGCTTTTCATAGAACCAAGATTATCCAAAGCACTAACATGGACAACTTAGGTAATGCATAATATGTGCCTGAGAAAGGATACCATGACATTGAAGAGTTTATGCAATTCCTTGTCACGTAGACCGCAGACACTGGACATCATGCTACTCTTCAAGAGCCCACAAGCTATATTGCAACCTCTTTGTGCCTTGTTGGACTCCTGGAAGTGGGAGGAAGATCAAGGTAAATACTTAAATCTCAATTTGACTGAATGAACCGTTATTAACAACACTCAGGGGAAAGCCAGCCTGTCTACGATGAATTTGGAAGTGTTCTTCTCCTGGTTCTTGCTTTCAAGTATAAATATGATCTGAGTTACCAAGACCTTGGGATTTTCAATCCGGATTCATTTATGTGCCGATTACTCGAGAAAGGTTCATCAAGTCAAAAGCTGGAGGATTTGACGGAGAAACAACAGCAAAACCTTGGAGCGTGGGTTACAGCACTGTTCATCGCTGAAGGAATTAGTGATGAATCCATGTCCTCTTGTAGCCCGCAAGAATTCTATCTTCTGGTTGCTACACTATTCTGCCAGAGCTTGAGCGCGTGTGAAGCCGGAAAGCTGGAGTTTGACACTCTCAAGGGTGGGTTCGAGTGTAAGTCAACCCTCCCGCTCTAGCTTGTATTAGGCCACTTGAGATGCATTGGATTAACAACCTAGAAGATCTATTAGAGCCCTTCCTGCTACCTTCGCTGGTGATGGCCCTGTCGTGGATGGGCAAACATATTTGGAAGTCTGGCACCGACCTCACCACTACCCTTAAACTTCTAGCTACCCTTGTTAAGCCTACCTCTATATCTGGAGAGGCTCAGGAAATCCATCGTACAGTACTATCGATTACGGCACGGGAGCTTGCCGATGAACTGAGAACTGCAAAAGCCCGTCACCCTTCGAGAACAGATATTGAACCCATCCTTCAAGCACTTGAGCCGTATCAGTCCTTTCAGCGGACGGGCACTTCTAATCGTTCCGAATTGGAAGGATGGAGATCCAGCTCTGCCCCTGGTGGAATGGTCACAGGGATTCGAAACACATTCTCGTCACTGGTACTCTGGAGCACAGACCCTGAGATCAGTATGACTCCCCCAAGCTATACCCATAGGCAACTATCAGCTGGATTGAAACATCTAGGTTCTGTCCGAGTTCTAGCGGGAATACTCGAAGAACTTAAGTTGCAGAGTGAAACTGGGAGTGGTGACCTGGCCATTGATATCGCGGCAACTTTGATATGTGCACCGATGCGTGAGTGTTTCTCGTTGGAACAAGCAGCGTATCAATCGGTAGGTGGTTCTTTGAAGGATTCATTGCCCCGCCGCCAAATGCTCAATCTCAGAGATGCACTTAACCTTCAGAGAGAGTCCCTCTCCAAGATGATAGAGTATGAACCTCACCGAGCTGAGCTCATTGTTCGGCTGGCTAGACGCGTTGATACCATCACTTCTATTCCACAAATACCCCAGGGAGTTGAAAATATCGACGTTGGTAATATTATGGCAAATATGGACCTTACGGGCGTCGAAGAAAACGGACAGATGCAAATAGACGTAGCTCAGCAGGCGGAGCAGCAAGACCAGCAGCACCAAAATCTCACCGCTACCGGAACCGATGCGACTCCTGGCACCATAGACGCAATTCTGGATGCAGCTACTGCAGGAGTGACTGCACCACCCGCTGGGACCGAAGTAACTATGGCTCATTCAGATATGGATGCGAGCATTTTTGACGACATGTTAAATCCTACAGATATGGGTGTTGGGAACCCAGAGTTTATTGATTTGGATATGGAGGGGATGTTCTAGCACGCTGGAAACCATTATCATTAGGTGCATTGTAATGAAATAAAAACAATCTAGGGTATACTCCAAATGCATCTTGAAAACAACCTGTAAAACTGATCAACAAACACCCACAGTAGTTACAATACGCTTCGAACTCACATAATATGTTTACTTTCTACCATGGAGATGAATCAACTGCCATTTCAAGAAATACGACGGGTTAATGGCAAGAATAGTTCTTTATGGCTATATGAGCTAGTTATTATGATAAACTACGGTAGCACCGTCATCTGCAGGCTCTAGCACCTTCCAATTACATCGGACATTGTTGGCCTCGAACGTCTTTATTATTCTTTCAGCGATTTGCGTAAAATTTTCTGTCGCAAGGGCCAATATCGTTGGGCCTGCCCCTGAAAGGCAAATGCCAAGCAGTCCCGGTTGGGTGGTTGGATTCATTGAACTTAGGATTTCAGTCAATCCAGGCACCAAATGCTTACGATAAGGCTGGTGCACCTTATCTTGCATCGCAAGATAGATCATGTCGGGATCAAGGGGAGATTGGCCGAGTGCTGAAGGAAGTAGGGTTGCACGCTGGAGGTTATATATCTAAATGTAACATCCATATTAGTGCCGATCTTCCTGAAGCGGGAAATGTAAAAAGAGAGGACTTACCACGTCAGCTCTCGAGTATGTTTGAGGGAGGACCTCTCTTGCTTTTGCAGTGGGAAGTTCAAATTCGGGTATAATAGCAATCGCTTTGATTTCCTTTGCCCAGGGGAATTTCTTGTAGTGGCCGATTCCAACTGGCGGCTCAGGTGGTTTGATGCCAGTATCTACTCCACCAGCGGGGGCAGGAAGCACTTCGCTAAGGGGGATCTCCTTCCACGCCAGATCTTCGGGCTTTAGTTCGTTTAGATACGTGCCTACAAAGCCACCGTAAAGAGCAGCAGCAACATTATCGGGATGGCGCTCTGCGGAAAACAAGCTGAATTAGCATCAACGAGTGGACAGAGGCTCAGAAAAGGCAGAGGTGCCCTCACCTATCATGAGACAATAGTCTAGCATTCTGGCCTTATCGAGGCCTAGCTTTCCAACCTCATTGCCCAGGACGACACCTGCAGTCACCGCAGCACCGCTGGATCCCAATCCACGTCCCAATGGGATCGGGTTCTTGATGTGTACGTGACACTCAACGGGAAATGCATGGTGATTGTGGCACCGGAGCACGTATAGTGCTACTCTGGTAATTAAATTTACTTCCGGGTCAAGACTGACTTCATCGGGATTCTCTCCTTCATATGTTATTCCGCAATTTAATCGAAGACTGGAAGATGAAGGCGAGCTGGGGGCCTTCGTCGTGACACGCAGCTCAAGGAATATAGATAGTGCCAAGCCTAGCATGGTATATCGTTAGCTCATGCCATCTCGGATTTATGCTTGTCTGGGGATGATCCCGGCCTTCAATAAGACCTTCACCAGGGTAGAATGCCTGGCAGCAATGATACTCAAGGATAAGGGATTTATTGAAACCAGATTGACCGGAACTCACCAATAACATCGAATCCGGGCCCGATATTGGCGGATGAGCAAGGCACTTTGATCGTAAAGGAAGCCATTTTTCCCTGTTTTTTTTATTTATGTCTTTCCCAAAAGAAGGAAGTGATGGATCTCCTTCCTGCTCGCTCCAGGTTATCAGGCTATTAGTACCACGCCCAATGGCAACACCTTCTGCTCTGTCGGTCTTCTGCTTTGCTTCTTCCTCGCCGTCTTTGTCTTTCTAGCTCTTTTTCCTGCTGTGTTATTCTCTCCCGCTGGTGTTATCTCCGATATCACGTGCAATCTTATCTTATCTATGATGACAAAGCAACAAAGCCCTAAAAAGCGTCCGCTTTCGGAAGCGGCTCTCGGGCCCCCTGAATGTACTTTTGCTGCTTCTTCTTCTTCCTTTCGCTCGCCTTGTTTTTCTCTGTTCATCTTTCATTATTCTATGGAGCACTCTATGGGTTCGATGGACTCAATGTGGCGCCGGAGCTGCGGGAATATATAGGCGCCATATATTGACCGTTATTAAGATTATGTAGTGATGAAGCACTGGTGTAACTCAACCGCCGTCCACTTCAGGCAATCGAGCATGCATTCAGTTCGTCCCAGGCGATAATTCGGTACCATCAGCCTGGGAAGCCAACCACTCTCCTTTCTGCCTGCAAGTCTGCAGCCGCCTGCGGCCAGTACAAATAGTCCTCCCTTGGAGATGGTTAGAGCCGATGGACGAAGCGGACAGATCTCTGTCCTGTTGCTCAAACCCCCCCTGCCCAGCCCCTTTTACCATGACTATATTCCGTACGAGATACTCCGTACTCCAGAGCATTAGACAGGGTCATTCCTGGACAACGTGTCCCACTCTTCTTCATCTTTTTCGTCCTTAGGGATAATAGTAACCTTACGGAGTATACTCCGTAGTCCGTACCTCCGTCGGTGATCGTCTCCATGAGACCATGGCATGGTTTTGTTGGAGTATGCAACAAAACAAAGGCGGAATCCGGCAACGCTTGAGGGCGGAATAAACCTGGGCTCTTCTATCCCGAAGAGGTAGTTAGGTGCGCAGAGGTTGACTGCCTTGAACCCGGCAATTTGCTTAGCAGGCTTTGAGTGTGCATAGCACGGGTCAGGCTCTTTGTGCTCTGCGCATGGTGACAACCCGCCTCATCGGCCAAAGAGGGGGGAAAGTTGTGACCGGAAAGGATACAGATACAAGCATGAAAACTCCAAGTGTAATATGATATCGACTAGGTGTTAGTTAGGCAACCTCCGTTTCTTTCAGTTGGAATGCACCATTACGATATGGTCCCGAGTGCAACCCCCTGCTGCAGCTGCAGTTGGCAGACCATTCCGAATATAAATATTCACAGCTAGGCTTGATTTGGCAAGGGAGAAGTCGCTACCGACAGAATAACTCTATCCCCACACGGTTCATGCCTGGGCGCAAAGGCAAAGGGCTAGCCAGGGGCCTGAGCATCTGGTATGGTGTTGGCCTGTCCTCGAACCTGTACTCTGGACGGAGTACCCAGAGAAAATCATATGGCAAGAATAATAAAGTGGTATTCAAGGCACTGTTGAAGGCGAAATCAGGGGCGGGTAAGGAGAACGTAAAATATAAAAAGCTGCCTGGCACAAGTGTCGATTAATTAATCGCTTGCAAGCCTCCTTTTTTCTCATTAATCTCCGGAGTTATAGCACTTGTTTCACCATCGAGAAGACACGGAAGAAAGAGTTATTAGGAAGAGGGGCCCATAGTATGAAGTCATACGGTTAATATGCGATATATGATCTGGGATATGACCAGTCGAGTGGTAATCTGAGGTTCTGCGAACACATGCCCATACAAAAGAGTACCACGTATGCTGTGCTTTGGCCGTTGGCTGGCCAGGCAAAGGAAAGAAGAGGCATGCACGACGCACAGCCAAGGGATGCGAGTTTGGACATCATCCAGTGCACAGGGGCAGGCGGAAAGTCATGATTGATGCATATGAGCCGGGTGGATGCACTCCGAAACGTATAACCGTGTCTCTGGGTTTTAAACCACTCTGGGTCTTAACTTCTGGAGGTTAAAGATAACATGTTAAAAAATGTTACGCAGTCTGGAATCCACTCTCACGGTGAATGGCTCTGAATCAATCTCTAAATTTAGGGATTACCCAACAACATGAAAAAAAAAAAGAAGAAGAAGAAGAAGAAACCCGCTTCGAGGCGTACTTTGGGTTGAGCACGAGCTTTTCTCGCCGCTTTCTGTTGATTGCCTTCAGTTCGACCAGAGCTTGGCTGGGATGCACTGAGTATCTATTGTCCCTGTAAAAGATTCAGTTGATCGTCCAAGATCCCTTGATTTCGTTGTGTGCATTGCGGTTGTACGGAAGAAACTCCGTACACGTTGTGCGTGAGAGGATAGCGCCCTTCGATGTAGGGAGTACTATGAATAAATTGTGTGCTGGTTGGGGGGGGGGGGGCTTGAGAGGCGTTGTGCCTATGTAATGAATCGCCTCCGCTCTTCACTGAGGGTCACCAAGCTTAGCTTAGTTACAAAGACCATCACCAAACCTCGAGCGCTGGAGGCGTTTTGTATATACGCCAATCAGAGAGTGCAGGTTTGTCGTACGGGCTCCTTTGCTTTCCATACGAGTAAAGTTAAAGCGAAGCCAAAATGAAGCCACTCGTTGATCACTAGGGGTGACGGCGGAAAATGCCTTTTGTCAACACTAAGGCGCCATCACGCTGGTAACGGGCTGTTTTGAGAGACTGATGTTTTTTCTTTTCACCTCCGAACTTCCTTTATCATGGGAAGAAAGAGAGCGAGGAAGAGGTAGTCCTCCGAGGAGTTTGAGGTTGACACGTCGGACGGAAGGGAATCAGAAGGGTAAATCTGACTGCTCTGAAAAGTACCTCCAAGGACAAAGCGGAGGACATGTGAACTGGGCGCGGCAGAGGCTGATTACATAGCTTTTTAAAGGCAACCATAAAACATGCATAATTCACGGTTGTGCATGGTTGCTTTTTTTAAGGTTGGGGAAATAGGAGAATCATGGCGATGATCGTTTCTTCCCTGCCTTGCCTGGCTCCACGAGTGATAGTGACATTCTTAGAGAACGTGTGATTCTTCTTCACCGTTGGCATCGTATCAGTCATCATGTTGACGGCTAGGACGCCTTCCAGGGCTCATCAATTTGTTTTGCTTTGTTTTTTGTGTTGTTGATGTTGACGTTCTTCTGCAGCCCTTCTGCATACCGCCTCGTCGTTTTTTTTTCTTATTTTTAAGTGAAGACTGAGTGAACATCCCGTTTAACTTCATGCCCGCGCGTTTCCGCCGGAGGGCTCGGTAACTCTGTATCCCGGGTTGATGTGCTGCATGCCTGTTGCGCGAACGGGGCTTGTAAGGAGAAGCAGAGGATCCAGCAGCAGCAGCAGCAGCAACAACAACAACAACAGCAACAAAATAGCAACTGGCAGGCTTGTTGGCACGACTCTTTGGACATGGCCCGCCCTCCATCAAAACGAGCCAGAATGTGATTTCACCATGCAATGGAGATCTCCACCACAGAACTCTGTTCGTACCAACTTAGTTCTTGAATCTCGAGCTATGAGGGAGGAAGAAGCGGGCTAGTTAAGCTACTTAACTAGTAAACCCTCGAGTAATCCAGCACATTGATGCCAATGGCTTAAGAATTCACCTTGTTGGGGAGCATCAAAAATGGCCGTGAGGAATTTGTTCTTCTTGCGTAACGAAGGAGCATTCTTCGAGAAAGAACAGGCAACACAATACTCCGTAATAACAACAACAATTAAGAATAATAATTGCGAAATAACACACAGGATATTTCTTGTACAACCGAGACATCCTCCGTACACGGCCAATTCAGGCGATTGAGCCGGAAGGTAGTCGGAAGGTGGACTTGATCCACACTCGGTTTACAGGGAACCCCTGTAAAAAACCGATGGAAGCAGCAAGGTAAAAAACAACCCAATCCCCTGGTCAGCATTTCAGCAAAAACCAACCAGCAATCGGTGGGTGAGGGAGGCTTTTGTTCTGCAGTCGGCGTCTTGGCTTGGACTGGGACAAGGCCGTGATACGCTGATGCTCGCTCGGGATACATCTCGACCGCCTATCATACGCACTATATCGGCCATACATATTTTTTTTTCATACCGAGTACACAAGCGGTAAGTATACACATATCGTGCACAGCGCCCGTTCTCTTGTAAAAAAGTACTTTTTGACCTTCAGGGTTTCCATCGCCCATGATTTGCTTAAATAGTCACAAATTTTCATGTAGCCTCGCCCTCTTCGTGGACCGCAGGACGGCGATAGTCTGTATTTCATTTCTCTCCTTCTGGGGTCTCGTCTCGTGGGCAACCTGCCAGAGCGTTAAGGGCAGATTTGAAAGTCGGCTGGGCATCGTCCAGGTCGGCGCTCCCCCTTTCTCCCTCCCCCGTCTTCTCCTTTTTCCGCCTTCCGCACTACACGTGCAGAAGAATAAGGGGACTATGGGGGTGTTGCCGCGCGCAGTGGGTATAAAGTTGGAAAAAGCTCTGCTCGCTCCCAATGCGCTAGAGGGCGCGTGCCCACACATACTTAGAAGTGTCTGCAAAAATTGAGAAAA
>NW_003315217.1:0-12094 GCF_000151505.1 Trichophyton verrucosum HKI 0517 | reverse complement strand
TTTTTTATTATTTTCAAATAAGTTATAAGTAAAATAAGTAGCTTAAAATATTAAATATAAAATACCTTTATAGTAATATAAATTTTTAAAATTTATTAGACTTAGAATATAAATAAGTAATATATATAAAAAAAAATATTCTCTCTAATTTAAATTATAGTAGTAAATATAACTAATTATTATATTTTTTTAAAATAGCTATTATATTTATATCCAGGCCTTCTATATAAAATGGATTGAATACTCTAGGTAAAGATATAGATTATTAAAAGGATTAGTAATATTATAAATAAAAAAGGTTATTAGCTTAAACTATTAAGTCTCTATATAGTTATATACTTATTATAATATTATATTATTTTTAAAATATATAAATTATTTATTTAGTAAATAAATAAAAAGAGGCTCTACTAGTAGATATTTTTAGTAGTATAGAAATTCTAATATTTACTAAATAGTCTCTATAAAGTTAATATAGCGAGTTTATATATATAATTCAATTTTATTATTTATTTTTAATATTTATAAATATATTTTATCTAGCCTTTTATAGATATATTTATTTAGATATTTAATAATTTTAATTATAAAGTAGATTTTAATATTAATATAGACTTGATAATACTAAATTAAATATAAACTATAAGAGATAATTTAATAATTATTAATTATTATTTATGGATTATTTGTAATTTTAATAAAATCTATAGAGTAGTTAGCTTAGTATCTATATTAAGGGTAATTATTATATTTAATTATAATTTTATTATAGAACTTCTTTAAGAATTACTTTAAATATTATAACTTACTAGTACTATTTATATATTTTATATAGATATTTTATAAATTCTAAATACTATATAAACTATAAAGTAAAAATATTTTAATATTATTTTATAATTATTTAGGCTTCTTACATATTTTAATAAAAATATATTAATTAATATAAGTAGAGTTTATAAAATATTTATAGTCTATAAATAAAATTAATAAATATACATATAGAAGTTTATATTTCTAATATTCTATAGTTTAAATATAGACATAATAGATATTAAAAGCCTTACTAATTTTAATCTTCTATAGTAGTACTTTTATCTTTATATAGAATATATAAATAATAATATTTAAATAATTTATAGTAGTCCAGCTAGAGTATAGTTTATAGTTAATTTTCTTTTAAAATAAATTAACTATAAATATAATAAATAGTATAAACTTATTAAAGTAAATTATAATTATTATTAAGTTTTAAAATAGTTAATATATATAGTAAGCGCCACCTATATAGAATAAAAGTAGAATAATATAATAGCTAAACTATATAATATCATTAACTATATTATTTAAAATATTTATAAAATTATTATAAAGATTTATATAAATTTCATTTTAGTAGTTATATAACTATATAAGTTAGTTATTATTAATTATAGCTTAAATATCTACTAAATACTACTATAATAAATAATTAGTATATAGTAGTATATTAAAATAATATACATAGTAGTAAATATAGTATATATAATATATATAGTATATTAGATAAATATATTTATAGTCTAAACCTTCTATATTTAATTATAACTTATTATATTAGTCTAGGTCCTTATAAGGAAAAAGTAATATATAATATAGAGATAAATATAGTAGGCTATAAATATTAATATATTAAAAGTTACTATTTTATAAAGTTAGTATAATAGAATATAGTTAGATATTATAGCTTTTAGATATTTTTTTAATAATTATAGTAATTTTAGAAATAATTAATAAATTCTTAACATAGGGGTCTATATTAGCCTCTAAGTATAAAATAAATTAAAGCTTAATATAAATATTTTTACTAAATTATAATATTTAAAAAGCTAACTTATAAAAATAAATATATAGATTTATCTAAAATTTATAAGTTACTAAATAATTATAATATAGAAATATAGAAAAAGTAATCTTATAGAGTAAGCTATAAATAATAGCTAAAGTTAAATAAAGTAAATTAAACTCTAGATTATTATAATTATTAGAATTATACTATAAATTATAGATTTAAATCTATATAAAGACTAAAATAACGCTAGCTTCTAGCTATAAAGAATTCTATAAGTAGTAAAGTTCTCTCTATATTTAGAAGAGAATAATATTTATAGATATATTTTATAGTTAAGAATTTATTAAGTTATAATTAATAGATATAAATATAAAAGGCTTATCATAATAGTAAATTCTATTATAGAACTACTTAATTATATTATTTTTAATAAATATAAATAAATAATAAAGCTTAACTAGTAAATTATAAATATTAAGTAGTTAAATATTATCTATAAAATAGTAAATATTAAATACTAGAATAAATATAGAAAAAAATATCATATACTTAATTAACTAATATAATATACTATAATGTATATAAAATATATTTATATAATTAATTACTAGTAGAATATATACTATAGAATAAAAGAAGGAAGTAGTAAAATATATAATATTAAAATTATAATATATAGAGTAATAATATAGTAGTCTCCTTTTATTATTATAGAATTTATCCATAAATAATATATATTTATAGAGGAAGTAAATCTTTATTATATTAGAAGGTATATTAAGTAATTATTATAGTAGTTACTCTAGTTAGTACTCTAATTATACTATTTAAGTAAAATATTTTATAGCCTAATATTACTATAGATATTATAAATTTAGTAAATTTAGCTATTATATATAAAATTAATAGTAGAAATATTATAGTAGTAAATTAAGTAGCTTTATAAATCTAATAATAAAGGTAAATAAATATAGCTATAGTACTAGTAGTATAACTCTTTATAAGTACTATAAATAAATAAATTTCTTTAGCTAGAATAAAAATTACTAATTAGTTATATAGAATAGTAGAAATAGTAGAATTATAAATCTATAAATATATCTATAATATAATAAATATTATAAATAAAATATAAAGGCTATAGTAAATAGTATAAAGGCTACGAAGTTATAAATATAGATACTATTTAAAAAGAGGATATATAGAAGTAGTAGTAAAGTAATAAAAAAAGAAGTAGCTATACTAGAAAAAAGAAAATCTAAATCATATAAATATTAAAATTTATGAATATATTATTTTATTATATTAGGGGGATTAGGGGGATTATTGTTATTACAGGTTATTGGAGAACCAACCAGGAAGACGGCGAACCCCGGCCAGCCTTGGAAGCACCACAAGCTCTGGACTGACTTGATATGGACTGCTGTTGTTCACCCTGGCCTGCAGAGTATGACTGCATCCTTTGTTCGGCCTTGAAGTGCTCCGTTTCAGTCACCATCCAGCAATGATGGCTGATAATTTGTTACGTGCATTTAATCGGATACCACGGAAGCCAGGTCGGTACCTTGCTAGGCGAATGATGACGAAATGAGTTTCCGCGGGATTCTGCCTGGAAGGCTGGCCCAGAGAACGAAGCACCCGGTAGCTTTTTACACGGAGTATCGGGAGCGGGAAAGGAGAGGGCAAAAGGTGATGCGAAACGGCACCAACACCAGCCCAAGACCGTTGTGTTCCTTGCATAATTAGCACTCCTTGCTATTGATATGTTAAAGCCCGGCTTTCCTATAGTGTATAAGTACATATCAGTAGTTATATATTTCAACCCAGCAGATGGAGTAGAAAGCCTTGAGTTCTCCATAGATAAAACTCCACGCAACCACATACGAAATCTCACAGATACCAAACACGTGAAAAAGCGCTACATAAGTAGCTTCCCAAAACCTTCACACAGAAGCATAAGTGGGAGTCAGCAGCAGGTGAGGGTCGAGATCAAGGCCTCATGCATGCGGATTGCAAGAGGCAGCGCCTTTCTAACTTGCCTGGCCACTTGACCCATGATCCGGTAGTTGGACCTCTGTACGGAGTAAGTACACACACCTTACAGGTGCGCTGCAGGACGGCAAGGAGAAGTCATACAAATCTCTGCAAAAGCCTTCCAAGGTGGGATGAGCACGCACATCATCAAATGAAATACCATCATTCTTTACCATATGATTCCAACTTGGTTCTTCTCACCCGTGTGATCCCGCCTTTCCCCTGCAGAGGTAAAAGAAATTTCAGGTTGTAACTAGCTAACTCGTAGTAGGAGTTATTTCAGGGTGGCGTCCAGCGATCGTAGATGAGGATGTTGTTAAGTCAGGGCCCATATAAAAAGCTGTCTAGTTATGCGCGTATCAAGCATGCTGTTTATTAAGCAGCATTATTCTTGTGATATGGGACAAGGTCTGAGGGTGATATATTGAACAATATCTTTGACCACTTAAGCTCTCATTTTTGCGCCTTTCGAGTCGCTTGTTCAGTGTTACGATTGGTTCCCAAGGATCAGAGAATGCACAAGCCAAAAAACGCTGGATGCATCTCATATTAACCCAGCTACCTGTCGTTCGGCATTTCCTCTTCTAGCGGGACTATCATAGCTGCAAGCCCGGATGGGACGGAGTGCATGTTGCGGATAGCGATTTCTTTTATGGTGTTAGTTTGGTGTTAGTGCTTCCTTTTTTGGTTTTTGGAGAGACTCGAGAAAATCCTCCGTCAATATCTCCGAGGTAAGAATATTGCGTCGAGCTCAGTACCAAAAGACAATGTCCGAGTTTTTTGCGAGAGATTCAGGGTCCGGTTATCTAGCACAAGATCTTCTCTGCCCTAAGAGGGTCAACCAGAGTACAGAGTACTGTAGCAAAATGGTCAATTCTCTGCTTTAAAATGCGCAGGTGCTTCATCGATATCGATCCGGAGATGCTTTGAGTAGGGGCGGTGTGACTTCGTCCTCTCTTGGGACATTGATCCCCGAGCAAGGATGCTATCGTGCCGTGATGCCCACAAATACTCCCCAAGTCAAGTGAAATGTAGTATCATTCTCTTGATTTGTTTTAGCCCACCTAACTTGGCCCGAGGATCGCCGAACACGATTGTGTTGAAAGGGAGACTTGGTGTTCGAAAGTCTGCCCGTTGTTGTCGATCAAAAAGGAGGGTGAAATCAGCCTGTCTTTGCAAGGTACCTCCTCCATTTCCACTGCCTAAGTATTTGTCAAGTAAGCCAAAAATCACAGGGTGAAAGGGGGTGAAGCGGACATCGCTTTTCTGCTGGAGAACCCGCTGTGGGCTTGGCTGCAGCCATCAGCAGAGGTTGAGCTTCTTGTCCCACCTTTGGCTCGCAGTTATCAGTTGGGAAGCTGGTAGATATTTTTGTGGCCCATCTCCGCCTCGCCTGTCGAGATCTCAGATCTCGAAGGAAAGTCCAACCAATAGACAGTCAGCCTGGGGCGGACTCTGTCCATGGACACCAACCGTTAGTGTTAGTCACCATACAGCAGGCGTATTCAGACCCATAACATAGTATGGCCATAGTTGAGGGATGCAGCGGA
This sequence comes from Trichophyton verrucosum HKI 0517, assembly GCF_000151505.1. Classification (NCBI taxonomy): domain Eukaryota; kingdom Fungi; phylum Ascomycota; class Eurotiomycetes; order Onygenales; family Arthrodermataceae; genus Trichophyton; species Trichophyton verrucosum. The sequence continues at coordinate 6,679 of NW_003315217.1, read as the reverse complement.
AGTTACGGACCCCCGTACATAACTGGACTGGCGTAATCGTTTGGCTTTTTCTTTGGCTTTCCCTGTCCTTCCGAACGATGTTCCAAGTTGACGCAAAGTCGGAGATTCCATCCAAATGCAGTACCTTGCCTTTTAATCCCGCGCATCCAGTAACTATAGTCAACGTGACGGACCCAGCGTATTTGTTCTCATCGCTTCGTCGTTTCCAATGGATTTTACATCCACCCTGAAAATTATCCCAAAGCGCCGGTTAGGGGGGTGACTGGCACAAGATTATGTCCGACTAAAAAAAAGGAGATCCTAGACCACGATGCTAAGCAGCTGCCGGTGGCGGGGAACAAATAATAATGAATAATATGGAACAACTAACAATCATGGAGGTCAAAAATGATGAGCTAGATTCCTGGTGTTGTGAAGTATCTGGTTCAGCAAACGCAACTGGCCAGGAGAGAGGTGGAGCTTTTTCTTTTGGCTTCTCCTGTGGTCACCGTTGGCGATTGGATCCTTCGCCTTTTCCAGTCCCCTTCCCCGAGGTCTGACTCCTGGTGCTTGCGTCGTCAGGGAGGGTCGACCTAGGCTGAGTTTTGGTAAGACGCCGTCGAGAGGTCTAAGCAAAGTATGGTTTCGTTCGTTACCTTGTTGGCGGGCGAATGACGGGCTGGCGAGGCTTGAGATCGCGGCAAAAGATGGGATTTACCACAGACACACGATGCTGACCAAATAATTCGATCACTTTTGGTCTTGGGCCAGACGCTTCATTTCTTCCCTTTCTCGTTGTTTCTTTTTCATTTCGTCCTCTCTTTCTTTTTTTTTTTTACACCTGTTGTTTTTGTACTTGTTGGCTCAAACGTCGAAGCTGGTTGCAGTATGAATGGTGGCACAGGAGGAGCAAGCGGATACGCATTCATGACGCATATGGATGTATGACTTTGGAACATATACTCTGTATGAGAGCCAGCCAGGATAAGCAGTTTTAGTGTCGTTGCTCGGTGTCTTATCGATGCTCCATGCTAAGCATTTTGGCCAAAAATTTACATAAACCTCGACACTGATGGTTGCGTTGCTTCCGTTGGCTTGTTCATCCCCTTAGTGTAAACTCCGTACATATACACATTCTTCGGACTATGAGCATGGGCGGTCCACCTAGCGAGCAAATCCTGCCACTATGACAAGGATAAAGTCCAACACTCCTGCGGCATGACCATAAGGCTCGGCGTGTCTGACTGGCCTGAAGGCTCTGGTTGTGAGCAGGGACGAAAGAAAGCTGATCACTCCGCCGCTGTCCTCAAACATGGGACGAGAAGCACCTTATTGGAGACCCAAATCACTTCCGCCGTTCCTGTCTACACTGGTTTGACGGCTTTCGAATGAGGTTTCATGTTTTCTTTTACTCCGTACGAGAAATCGGTCATTTGGAGGCTGGTTAGTTAACGAATGTTAATATGGGGGTAACAGGAGATGGGCGACGGCGGCCAACTAGCGCTCAAAGACTGGAAGCGGTTTTGTTACAGCCTCCTTTTTTGCGCACATCTCATCCCCCCCAAACCGAAGAAAGACGATGCAGGAGACTAAGCCAGCTCCAGCCATCCAGGATCTAGGCGAGCGACAGCGAACGGAGGTCTTAGGTTTGCTGTCTTACCTCAGGGTCTGCCTTCGCGCTCCTGGCTCTTCGTCACATTTCGTACAGCATACGTACCCAAGCGAAAGAGGCAAACATGACGCCGTGGGGGGGCGGACTGCTGTAAAAATAATAATGGTAGAATGGTCCTGTAAGGGAAAAAAAAAAAAAAAAAAAGTGATATATGCTTGCAGATTAGAGCAGGCCTAGATAAAACCGCTGTGCCGGGAAGAGCAATGTGTTTTATTTTCTCTTGCTTCTTCCTGTGCCGTCCCGTTGACGTGGTTTGCCCTTGGTGCTTGAAAGGAAAAGGGCCACCACATGTGTTCTACTGAGATTATAATTAGTACTCTGTAACCTTCTCACCCTTTATCCTCAATAATCAATATATCGTCCCAAAGATAGTCAAAAATTCTCAGCCGGATGGGGGAGGGGTACACCGGCAGATGTATCTCATTAATTACGCCAACTGAGCGGACTGGGGCCTTGCCTTGTCGCCTGAGATTGATTCGTATCCCCAGCGTAAAAAAGAGGTCACGTCATACACGTATGCTGCAGAAGAAGGACTACCCGTTTACATCGAAGCATGTATACGGACGGAGTAGCGGATTCAGTTAAACACCCCAGCGATGGAGTTTCGCAGGGAGTTAAAAGGACATGCCGGCTGCGAAAGATGATGGTCGGTGGAGGAACGAGAAAGAACAGAAGGGCTGGGGTGCCAGGAGATCCTCACCTGCTTGTGTCGTGGTGGCTCGTACTCCGTAAAAGTCGCCCAGATCAGCCTTTCTTTTCATGTCTTTGCCGTGTCACCACTTTTTAATTCGCTATCTTGTTCGTGTCGTTGTATCGTCTCATCCTGACTCCATCCCCTTCATGCGAAGCAAAAGACGAGTATGGTGAAACACAGGACATCCACAAGTCAATCGCTTCTCCCAGCATCACCATTCTCAACGTCGAACAGTCGGTTCAGCAGGGTGTGAGTGTCGTGGATGGGCAAGGGAAAGTGTGGGTAGAGGAGCTCGTTAGTTTGCTCTGGGCTAACTAGCTTCTCTGATATCAAAGCTGACCGTATAACTATCGCTAGCCGGCCAGTGTACCGATATCAAAGAACGAGACAAGACTATTTGCCCCAAAACTGTAGTGGTAAGGGCGTTTTGTCCGTTCCATTACTGTGATCAAGTAAGGTGATGGTAATAACATCGTCACGACCAGCCTACATACGAGTGATGCAACGGAGATGCAAGACGCCTTCCTGGCTTCATCCAGGTTGATGAACAGCAAGATCATGAGGGATCTTGGGAGTGTGATACGAGCTAGCTGGTCTCTTGAGATTCCGTTTAGGGCGGCCTCTGACCGACATGCCAAAGCCCTTGAGCCTTGAGCCCTTGTCAACAGAGGGAAGACTGCTTGAACACGCAGATTTTGTAAGTATGCATCGTAAAAAGTATGGGGAAAGGAAGGGACAGACATGCCTGGAAGCACAAAGGTAAAAGCATAAGCGTACTCCATCCTATAGCGATGTATACTTACACGGCCTTTGCTTTTTGCCTTCTTGTCTCTTTCTATCGTTGGCTTTCATGCTTTTTAGTGTTTTCTCAAGAACCAGCAAGCCCCTGGTTTTCCCTTGACTCCTGCATCCCAACAGTCGACGCCCAGTATCCAGAGTGTGTCCCATCAACCAGGGCTTGCCTCCGCCTATCCATCTTTCTGTGTCTCTGCTGGAGTTGTAGAAGATGCCAGCAAGCAACAAAAAGTAAAAATAACGATCAGCCGCCTGAGAGGTTTCTTTTTTGTTTCCGGGCCAAACTTCGCCCAAGGGCAAATAATAAAAAATAACTTTGCGTACTGGAGACTTGCATCTTATCCCCCATCGCCATCATTATTATTTTCTCATCCGGCTCCTGTGCGTTTTTTTTTTTTTTTTTTTCACACTTTCTTTTTGTGCAAAATTAACTAACTGGATGGCTGAATGGCAATCCGGTGGCCCAGAGTTAGTGCTTCCAAAGAACGAGGACAGTGGATCATGGATGTGTGTGGATGGGATGGATGGATGGATGTGACCCTCAGACTGCGTCCAATCCATCCCCTTTCATTTGCGTCTCATTTGCGCGCCGCTTTGCTTGACCTGGGGCTGTTTTTATGCCTCGGGCTGTGGTAGATGTATCGATGTTGCTTGCTTGATCGGTGATGCTCGTCTATGACTTGCCCCTTTCTTTTTGACTCCTTTCTCGTGTCTGCTGCCGGACATGTTTTAGTGACTTCTCATCCTCATATCCACGGGCTGGTCGTCCCGCTTGGCTGGCTATCTCCAATCCCCGCCACGGTTCGTCTCGTCTCCTTGAGATGGATTGATTGATTGAACCGTCCGTCCAGAACCTCGCTGTTCTTGCCGAGAGCTTCTTCTTGTGCCCGTTATCCTGTCCTGGCGTCCTCCTGCTGTTGCTCCACTGAGGGCGGCTTCTATTCCTTTTGCCTTCGTCTTCGTCATGTCCTGCGATGCTTGCCCTTGAGGACATGGACTTATCTTTCTCTTTTCTTTCTTATTCTTCTCATTCTTCTTGTTCTCTTTCCTTCAGCTTCATGTCAGTGAAGCATTGTTGCTTCACTCTCCTAGTGCAACGGTCAGCAGCATGATCTAGTGATAATCACCGCAGTCACCCAGGGAATTCACCGTCACCCCCAATATTTCTCTATACCTACCTACCTATACCTGTCGTCTCCTCTACATCACTCACTCATGCCTGCCGTCCTCGAAATACCGCCGAACCATTTCCTCCCGCTCCCATTCGGGGCCTCGTCCTTATCGTCGTCGACCTCCAAACCGCTGCTGTTAGATAGAGCCGAGCTCTCTAGGCTCCAGGGGGACCTGGCCAGACAACCATCGAGCTCACGAATAGCTTCAGATATGACGAGAGTGGGGGTTGCTGTTGCGTCGTCGTTGCCGCATCACTATGGAGGCTACTCGCATCCGAGGAGTGATGTTCAAATAGGAGTAGACGGGAGAAAAGACGTCACCGCCTTTAACCACAACACCAACAGCTGCAGCAATAACACCTGGAGGGAAGACAGCACCGCACAGCAGACCAGGCCAGCGCAGCGGCAGCCAGTGCCACTGATTAGCCAGCATTCCAATATCAACCAGGAGACCTCGTCGAATTCTCCTGTCAAGTCCACGGCTTCCAGCGTATCCAGCCCGCAGCTTGGCTCTTCCACCAGTGGGAACGCGGGCAATCTGGCCGAATTTGCTGCTCAGGTACGCTAACCGGTCTATGCCCATCAGTGCTACAACACATGTATATATGTGGAATCTCTCTACCTGATGAATACTGACCTGAGCGAAATCCTGCAGGTGGCTTGTCTGTTCTGGTTTGCAAAGGCCTCTAAACTGAAGCAGATCGAAGACAGCTCTTCTTCGTATACGCCAACCTCACCGCTGGAGCTGGAGTTTGCACCAAGCCCGGGTTTCAAGAAATGGGTTACTACGGTACTGACCACTACCCAAGTGAGCAAGAATGTTATTCTTTTAGCACTGCTGTTCATCTACCGCCTCAAAAAATTCAATCCCGCAGTACGAGGGAAACGGGGGAGTGAGTTCAGGCTAATGACTATAGCCCTGATGATGGGGAATAAGTGTAAGCATTAGAGCTGCATCGTTATATGTATTAGCTGAGCTCACTAACCCCTGTGCTTTAGTTCTTGATGATAACACCTACACCAACAAGACCTGGGCGGAGGTTTCTGGTATATCAGTCCAGGAGATACATGTGATGGAAGTTGAGTTCCTTAGCAATGTCCGATATAATTTGTTTGTTACCAAGGAAGAATGGAACCAATGGCTGGCGAAACTATCAGTATTCTCAAGCTATTTCGAAAAGGCTTCGAGGCTTTCACTGGACGTTTACTCTGCCAACCAATCTGCTCGTGCTTTACCAGTTCACAGCCCACTGACCCCCTCCGTGGATAACTATCGAACCTCACAGCATACCGCAAGCCAGATTTATCCTGCTTCGTCACAGGCTGTTAACACCTCTCAGGCTCGCTTGTCGTTAAGCATCCCTCAGTCAAATAATGCATCCCTCGGCTATGACGATCCCGCATCACATTCGACAATACCTGTGGAACCGTTGAGTGCCCACAGAAAACGCAGTTGGGATGACCAGGCCAACGATAATCCGGCCAAGAGACCAGCAACGGCGAATACGGCTTGGGTTAGACCATCGACTCAAGCCCCGTCACAGCTCTATACGGCTTCTCAGTTACCCTCTACTGCACCTCCTGCCCAGCCTCAGTTACCGACGAGTATCGTTTCTATGCCGTCTAACATGGCACCGCAACTTACAAGGCCTCAACCGGGGTACCCTATGGGCTCCACAAATCCACCAACTTCTTTAGCGCCGCTTACCGGCACCCAGCCTATTTCTACTGCACCTCGCCCCACGGTTTTCCCAGTCAACAGCACTCCAACTCGTTGGAGTCAGCCTCCTGTTTCACAGCCAACCCTAGCACCATTGCCGGTCACTAACCTGCAACAGAGTGCTGCCGGTGGTTTCCCTGACTCTTCAAGGCGTTCTGGCTCAACCTCATTCCCAGCAACAGCACCTTCAAGCACCATTTCACCCGCTGTTCCTGCATATTCAGTTCGCACCCCAACTCACCTTTCGCCTTCTTCCATCCTTTTGGACCGCAACTCCCCCTACCGCCCCGTTCGTTCAGTCAATACTCTTCTATACCCTCCTCCGGCTGGCTCTCTTCTTCAACCCCGGCAGTTGTCGGTTGATCTAATGCGATACCAGCCACTGGGCAAAAGAAGTTCAGAACACCGAGTTGACCGAACTGGTGTTTTACCATATTCCCAGCCTAACATATGGGGAGAACAGTACTTCTCTCAAGTTCAACCAACCACACACACGACACAATACCACCAAAGCTAATTCACTCTCCGGATATGCAGGCCATGCCTTTTGTGCTTCTTCTGTCATTGGCCTTTTCATCTTTGGATTCCCTTATTTTCCTCATTCTGCATCCTTTTGCGGCATGTCCCCTCTTCTTTTTTTGTTCCTT
>NW_003315216.1:0-37825 GCF_000151505.1 Trichophyton verrucosum HKI 0517 | reverse complement strand
AGAGATCCAAAATCAAAACAAGATAACAGGGTCCGGTTTACCAGGTCGCGGCTCCTCGCGCGGGTTAGGGACTCCCTCCTTCGATACAAACTTCGCATCCTGGAATTGTGCAGACACGGAGAAAAGACGCAGCGAATTGGAGGTTCTGCCCGTCTGGACGGAGGTCAATGGGCGGCGGCCTCCCAGCCGCAAAACAGATCGCCTGGACGCCATCGTTGTGAGAGCAATTGAGCTGCAGCCCGATGGAATTGTGTGTCGCGGAGGAACGAGGTGTCTTGGATATCTCGAGAGGACGTTGCTGGCCCGACGTTCTTCTCTGGTCGCAAATGCAAGTCGCTGATTGGCCAGATCATGTGATGCATTAAATCACGTGTAACATCACATGACATAACGTGATAAAAACCTGACTAAGCTGGCGCCTCCCCCCGAAAAAGGAAGAAGACGAAGAAGACGCCAAGACACTGCGCAGAAAGCTCATCTTGCACTCCCTCCTCGTTTTTCGCAGCGCATCCCATCTCGACGTCGACGTCTTCCTTCTCCCGCCATCTTTCCTCTCTCCTTGGTGTCTCTCCGTTTCTCACGGCAGGTTTTCATTTCTTTGCATTTGTCTTCGGGGGGGCTCCAGCTGGTTATCTTGTCCAAATTTAATCCCGTGCTTGTTCATGGTCCCTTTCCTATTCGAAACCTCAGTTTTTTTTTTCCCGCCCCATATTCCAACAGTCTCTGAGCCAGTGCGAGCAGCTCTCACAACATGTCTTCAAGAGCCCTAAACGACTCAGTCATTGACGACGATGACGAGCTCTGGTGAGTCTGCTTCATATCACGGTACAGTTGGCCACTTGTACTGCAGTTGCTAATCTTGAAATCCTGTCATCCACAGCCCGCTCTGTATTGAAGAGTTTGATCTCTCTGATAAAAACTTCAAGCCATGCCCTTGTGGCTACCAGGTACGCGTTGATATATGAAGACAAAAAAAATATAGCCCCTCCCTGCCTCTAGTGAAACGCCAAAAACTCTAGCAGAAGATTAACCGCTAACGAATCACTGCTAGATATGCCAATTTTGCTATAACAATATCAAGACCCATAGTGAAGAAGGCCGTTGCCCAAATTGCAGACGCGTTTATGACGAAAGCAGCATTCAATACCGTGTCCCAGATGTTGATGAGTGCGTGGTTTATTCCTATTCTTAGCCTCATAATTCACTCTTTACTGACAGGGGTTTATTACATATAGGTTCAAAGCAGACTTGGCCCTAAAACATCGAAAAGCCGCTGCCGCCAAACGAAAGGAGGCTGAAAAACGAGAAATCGAAGCCTCAAGTAGGAAAAACTTGGCTGGTGTCCGGGTGGTTCAGAAGAACCTCGTCTATGTTATCGGGCTCAATCCTACAATCCGGGACGAAAATTTACTATTACAAACGCTCCGGGGTGACCAATATTTTGGCCAGTATGGCGATATTGACAAAATAGTTCTCAGCAAGGCGAAGCCGGGTGGCAACCCAAACCAAGGTATCGGTGTCTACGTGACCTTTGCGAGGAAGATAGATGCGGCTACATGTATTGCGGCAGTTGATGGCTCACCTAACGGTGACAGGGTTTTACGGTATGTACATGCCCCCTGTCTTTTTGATCATTTGTTTTACTAACATTTATTGATAGAGCGCAATATGGCACTACCAAATACTGTTCCTCCTTTCTCCGCAATGAACCGTGCAATAACAGAAATTGCACGTTTCTTCACGAAACTGGGAATGATAGTGACAGTTTTAGTCGACAAGACCTTTTATCCATGAATTCAATTTCTTCGCAAAGATACCCATCGAACGGATCGTCCTCCGCGATCTCACAAGCTCCAAACCAACCCACCCAGCGTCCATCCCCTGCGATTAGCCATGCTAGGGCCGTTAATGCTCCAAATACCCAGTGGCCCGCTGTCAAGGACGACGGCGGAGTGCGCTCTTCGAGTACGGATTCATCCGCTCTTCCTTCGTCTGCAAGCTGGGCGAATAGAGATTCCTTGGCTCAGAGAACTAGGAGGGAGAGTATAGCGGCGAGTCGATCATCTCCTAGCCCTAAGCCGACGAACGAACAATTGGCTTCTCGACCCGTAAACGGCTATGGAAAAGATTCTCAACGAACAGCGGAACAACTGAACACTACCTCGGACTCGGCTGGTCCCAGTGAACAGTCGAATACAGCACGCCGACCAGAATCTCCGTCTCCCACCATGATTTTCGATAAGCTAGTAAAAGCTGTCAATTCACCGGAGTTTCGATTTCACTTCTCAACTGAAGCTGTCCCAGACAACGAGTTGGTATTTATCGAGAACCATCCGTCCCTAATAGACCCGTACGGAGGCGTCAAACGCCGGGCCATGCGTGAGAAAGCTGAGCAAGAGCGAGCAAAACATGCCCTCGATGGGAAACTTCAAGTCCCAGCCGAAGAAGAGAACCTTGAAAGCGGGAGTTCACAGCTAGGTGGTGAACCAGAGGATGTCCATGGTGGCGTTGGTGTTCCCGGGCGACATCAAAGAGAACCACAATCTGCTATCCAGCCTCCTTCTCAACAGGCAACGGACAACAACTCGGTTGTGGGGTCCCCGGTTCCAAACAGCCATCAGTTCCAAAACATCAATGTCAATGCCCGAAATCTTTCCCAGCTTCAACAGCAGCAACTCATGCTACTCAAGTCTGCTGGGGGCCAGCAGCATAACATTATGGATCTCCAAGCCAATACCGCGTCTGGCACCTTTGATCAAAATGCCCGAACCTTCCAGAACCAGATGGCTGGATTGAATAATATACCCGGTCATACAAGGCAGTCTTCGCGGTTTTCATTTGCCTATGATGTTAATTCCAAAAACCCCAGTGGCAGACTTGTTGGTTCTCAGGGTCCTATGATGCAATCATCCAGCCCCAATCCTCTTTCAATCCCTACTACACAACACAATCTTGGCAATCAATACTTTGTTAGCGGTATTCAAGGCCCGCCACCAGGATTGAAGAGTGCCGGTACTCCTCCAGTTAGTGGTGGCGGCATGTTTGCCCAGGGCCATGGTTTCACCAGCACGATGAACAATAACCTTGGGCTCGGTACCAAACAAGATGGAAATGCTGATTTGATGCGTGAAATTATTCGTGCCAGGGGCACTGCAGGCGGGAATGTCCAGTCCCATGATGCAACAAAGCGTGAGTTCCTGTTTCCTTTACTCCAACAAAATAGCACACCCCCTCCTCTGGCTCCCGTTTCAGGCCTTTTGAACCCGCTCTATGGCCAGCAGCTTGGTCTATATCAAGATCAAGTGCCACAGAAGCAGAAAAAGAGGGGAAAGAAGCATAGACATGCTAACACTTCCTCCGGCGGAGGCGGTGTAGTAGATCTTGCAGACCCGAGTATTTTGCAGGCGAGGATGCACCAAGGTGGCGCCAATGCTGCCGCTGGGCAGGGGCTGTACGGGAGTCAGGGTCAAGGTGGGTACAACCATTCCAATATGGTGTACAGTGGAGGGTTTGGAAGGTGGTAAAAGACAACCCTTCTCCAAACTGTGTGGCTCCCCCAAATCAATCCCAAGCCTTTTCTACCCCCTTAAGCATCTCCCTTCCTGTGAACCACATTTTCTATATCTTTCCCATTGTATGAGATTTCATATTCTTCCAATGTCCTTGCCTAAGCGTTTATGTTTTACATGGTTTCTCCCTTTTCATTCCCCTTCGTTTACCCACCACCCGCTAGGAGTACAGAGGCTGCTGTTTAATTTTCCTTCTTCATTTTTTTTTTTTTTTTTTTTTATTTTGGCATTTATTTCAGCACTGCATACGGGGAACATTCGTTGAAACGCGTGCAACTGGGCGTTCACATCGCATGTTCGCGATATTTCTTGATGAACTTGGCTGGCGGGAGGCGTCATACACATTACATTTATCCAGGAATATGCTTTTCGAAGGGCTTTTTCGCGATATTGGGAAAACGTTTTCATATTGCCTGCCATATCTATGGCTGGGGGTTCAGGTTTCCTTTCGCGCCAACCTACGTTTCTTCGGACTATACCCAAAAACACACTTTCCTTTGAGAGGAAATCTTTTTGTATGTTAATCCTCCCTGTTCTTTTGGGCTTGTACCCAAGCCCAGTCTTACTATGTCGAAACAAAATTTCTCACTGTTATTTTGCCCATATAGATGTCTCCAACTTGTTATGTGTGATTCGAAGTATCCTCTGCCCTGATCTTGTAGCGCCGACTGCAGCCAATATGTATATAGAAACAAAGGAAGCCCCTGGGCTACCCATGTAGCTGCACTTACCTCCCCTACTACGCTCCCTTCCTTGCCATCACAGCTTACGCCACCTTCATTAGCCAGGACAGAAATCTTTCAGTTTTATATGCTAACATTTTGATATTAGAAGACGAAGACTTCCCACCGTTGGCTCCAGCATCTAAGCCAAATTACGACAAACACCCTACGGACCCAATTCGTCTGCCAATTAGGAATTCTCTTCCGGGGGAATCATCGCTGACCTCAAGCCGGTCTGGAACTCCCGCTGTGCCGCCTGGATTCGGCTTACCCCATGCGCATCCACCTACATCGCTCGTTCGTGAATCCAGAACGTCAAGCCCTTCACTCCCAAAGACTCCTTTGACCATAAATCCACCCCCAGGGCTAGTGCATCCTCAAGCATTTACAGAGTCGAATGCTGCACCCGAATCAGCACGAGATTCTCCAGCTACTCCCTTGAAACAGTCAGTTAGTAGAGCTGCCGAAGTATCCCTCGGGTCTCCCAAGCCCAAGGCTAGCAGCACTGCCAGAACCACTTCATTAAGTGACACTTCATCAAAAACACACCAATCATCCAGCCACGGGAAATCAAAACCCTTAAAACTTGATCTTTCGACATTTGAGAAGATTCGCGAACCTGTCTCCAATTCGACTCCCGTTCAGAGTGTCGCACCGCTGGCTACTTCTTCAACTGGTCCAGAGTCTAGACCAGATACTCCAGGGACCAACTCTCGTACTTCAAACTCTCCAGCTCCTCGCCAGCCAAGGGTTTTACGAGTCGTTGATACGCCGAAGTCAGAGCAAACGCCACCTACAACATCAACAAGCACATCTGTATGGGGTGTGAAACAACGACCAGGAATACATAATCTCTCTTCTGTCAGCAGACCAACGACACCAGTCGGCTCTGAGTATGATGCCCAAACGTCCGCCTCAGTTTCTCGAGCGAATTCGCCACCACCATCTAGAATTGGATCTGCGCCTGTTCGAACGGTTACAAAGAGTCAAGTGAAGAAGGACAGGAAATTGAAGGCCAAAAACGCGGAGGCCAAAAAAGATGAAATCCTGCTAGCCACTGCAGCAGCCAACAGCGAGACTCAAGCCCCGATCATCGGTCGTAAACGCAAGACGAAGAAGGCACCAAAGCAGCCCAATGGTGATGTTGATGCCAACGCATCCGACGGAGAACAGAAAGAATCATCAAGCAATGATGCAGTGAAGTCTCAAACGGAACCCGAAACACCATCATCTAAGTCAAATCAGGAGGAGCTGAAGAAACAAGAAACGAAAGATCCAGTAGAAAGCGAACCATGGCGGGAGAATAACACCCTCCAGCAAATGACAATGGATGCCGAGTCGAAAGGTGTACCGGTCAAAGATCTCTTTCTTGAGCGTACGGCACCTCTTCCCACGCTCCTTGGGCAGCTTCAACAACTTGGAGCTTTTGATTTGAACACACACTTACTTTTCAACCCACCAAATCTCGGCCAGCGCACAGATATGAAATGCAATGCCGACGACTACGACATGCTGCACAATCCACTTGAGCTGACAGAAGAGCACCGGAAACAGCTCCTTCGTGGTGAACCTGTACGTATCAACAACGGTGATCCTGATAAACTCAAGCATCGTGCCCTCATAACACCTACCGGCTGTATTCTCCGTCATCTCTCCGCCGAAGAAGAAGACCGGTATCTAGCATTGGAGAAGAGCCTCTCGTCTGTTCTAGACGTTATTCAGGATTCTTACCCCTCCCTTCTCATCTCTGAGCCTGATATCACAAACCGCGGAGGTGGGTTGGATGCCCTCTTCGCTACCCCTGAGAAGTTCAATATTTGCTGGGTTGACGAGGACTCAACTCGAAACGGTCTCGTGTCCAGCATCACCGCCGAAGGCTCATCTGCGATCCTGTCCCACTCGTCGCATGCAAACAATGGGGTAAACACATCCACATCCGAGCCTGAGATGGTGCGTTCTCATAATTGGGCTATTAGTAGTGGCGGCGAAACCGTCCCTATTCGTTCGTCTGCATCAAAGTTGATGGGTGGACGTTGTCCTAACTTTGGCCCTGGCCTTGAAGAGCTAATGAACATGCCTGATGTTGAACTACGAGCTATGATTAACGCTTCTCAAACTGAGCTGGATGTATCGAGGCGGGAAGTTGATGCTATCGACAAGAAAGTTATGGCTCTAGTTAAGAGAAACAAGAAGCTTGTTCAGCAGGCTTTAGCAGCTGCAGCAGAGTCAATGGCCCAGTCACAGTAATTTACGATGAAGTGATTTTGCCCAATATTGCGTTGACCACTCACAAGAAGTCTTAATTGGACTCGCTTGTTCCATTCTCTATGGTTTTTCTTGCGTCGTTGCGAGTCAATGCGCACTTTTAACCTGCTATCCCCCTTCTGCATTATATGGAGTCTGTTTGAATTGCTATTGTTACTATCATTCATGTTTTTTTTGTCTTCTCTGTAGCGTTATCTAATGTCTCCCTTTCGCTTTTGTATGGTCTTTAGGTCTGGGTTTGAGAGAAGCCTCTTGGCAATTGAAAATAGCGAACTTTGCAATCAATAGATTGTGCCATATTTGAAAGCGTGTATTTCTATATCTAGTACTCTCTGCTCCAAAGAGAGAATCTTGATCTATGGTATGTACATTTTGGTGTGCTCTTCAAGGCAAAGGACAGAATGGAGGGGGGGAAAAAAAAAGAGAAAAAACCAAGCCAGTCAACCAGTAGGCTCCTTAAGGGAATGAAACGCCAAAACAACGCTATATTTATTCCGCGTATAAATAAGACTGTCTGTTGCAGAGTGATGAAAAAATGAGCCATATGGTATATCGGACATCATTCCAAAATGTCCAAGGGGAGGGGAAATGGCAAACAGAGGGAATGATGGGTGGTTTGGAGCAGAGGTTGTCTCATTTACAACCCCTTTAGGCCACCCTCGAACTCAGTCAGGTCGTACTCCTTGGGATATTTCTCAAGGATGCGCTTCAGCTCCTCTCTCTGTTTCTTTACTTCAGGGGTAAGCTCTGCAAAGACGTCGGTGAACATTTCCTTCAGTGCAGGCTTCTTCTCTCTCTCGGCGGCAGCGAATTCTGCAAGGACATCCTTACGGAGCTGTTCACGGGTCTCGCGCTCCAGGTCTTCGTTCCAAATGCCCTTGTTCTCCATCCACTTGCGGAGACGAGAGATGGGGTTATCACGGCGCTTCCAATCCTCAACCTCGACACGGGCACGGTAGGCAAAGCTGTCATCACTAGTACTGTGGTGAGAGATACGGTAGCTCATGGCTTCAATAAGAACTGGACGCATTGAACCCTCAAGAGCTCGCTTCTTAGCTTCAAGGGTGGCTTCACGGACCGCAAAGATGTCGTTTCCATCAACACGGATAGTGTCAATTCCATAACCGATACCACGGCTTGCAATTCCGTCTCCTCGGTATTGCTCTAGGGTTGGAGTAGAGATGGCGTAGCCGTTGTTCCGGCAGATGAAGATTACAGGACAGGAGCGGGTGGCAGCAATATTGAGAGCAGCGTGGAAGTCTCCTTCACTGGCTGCTCCCTCACCAAAGTAACAGGCAACTACTTGTTTCTCGGCATTAGGATCTTGCAGAGCCTTCATCTTAAGTGCGTAAGCAGCACCAGAGGCATGAGGTATTTGAGTTGCGAGGGTTGATGAGATAGTATGCTAGAAGCGAGGCGTCAGAATGAGCATAAAGCAGATGGTATTGTTTTACTTACGGTGTTCACATCCTTGCCTCCGTAGTGGACAGGCATGTTACGACCCTTCCCGGAGTCATTGCGATTGGAAAAAAGCTGGCTCATAAACTGCTTCAAGGTGAACCCACGCTGCTGGAAGACACCAGTTTCTCTGTACTGGCAGAAAATGACGTCTTTCATAGATAGCGCAGCTGCCGAGCCAACAGCGATACCTTCTTCTCCCGCAGAGACCTAGATGCAAACTGTAAGCCGATATGCCAACGCGCCTTCAATTAGGCAACCACGACTTACCATATAGAAACTGAGACGACCCTGTCTCTGTGCCTCGAACATAATCATATCCATGATGCTTACTATGTAAATTCATCTTTCGGTCAGCCGGAGCGTATTTTCGGGAACTAGCGCCGAAGCTCTCTCCTTACCGCTCAGCATATTCTTGTACCAAGTGATAACCTCCTCATCCTTGACGTCTGGCGGGCCCCTCGACTTGTCAACAATGACACCCTCAGAGTCCATCACCCTATATGTCGGAATGGCTGGGTTCGAGGCAGGGGTGACGAAGGACATCTCAGAGGTGAATTTGCTGTTAACGGCGCCGGGAAACCGAACACTAAATTCCGAATGTATCAGTTAGCACTCGCCATGCTCAGATGCTCAACAGAGGGCAATTGCTTCTCTGATACTGACTGGTCTGAGCCTGGTGGCTGCGATACTGAGCTGGCCCATCGTACCCTGCTCACAGGCAGTCTGGCGGCGCGCAGCAAAGCTCCCTGGGCGGGGCGGACAAGGCGAAGGACAGGCATGGTCGGCTGTCGGCTGCGTGTCTGGTCGTCTGTCTGGTCGGTTATTCGTCTCTGCTGTCTGTCTGCTGTAGCGTGATGGTATCAATTGAGGCTCGCCTTGGCTGCTAGATGTTGGCTCTGCTATCAAATGAATCTCAACGCATGGAAAAAAAACCGACGGGCAGCGAAGTTGTTTCTCTTCCCGCTTTGGGCGAAAGGTGGGCAACTCGGCTGGCGTCGGCCTGAAGCAGGTCATGTGAGAGTTTAGAAATATATTAGTAAGCATTATCATTATGTAATCTGCCAAGAAAGTCAAACCTCCGATTAGTAAAAGTCAAAATATGAGTATGCCAAGAATCTGGCTTATAAATAAGGTTTAAAGTTTGTGGGGACCAATCGCATGATTTTATACCTGCCAGCCATTGTATTTGTATTATCAAAAGCTCCTGATTTTCTGGTCGACTATATTCAACGCCGGAGTTCCAGCTAGGTGAATTGTAACGTATTGTTCTCCGTATAGGTGGCATAGGACTGTTATTTCATGGGACATCTTCGTGTGCTCCCGACAAACTGGATAATAAGGATACAGAATGTTCAGTTCCATCAACCAGCTAGTTAAATAGCCCGCTCTCCAGTTAAAGAGTATAAGATTAAGACAGACCTGAAAGCTCCTATCAATCAAAATCTATATTGTCGAAACTGGAGTTCAAATTCGGGGTGCTGGTACAACACCCGCCCAGCATGTAAGGAAGGCCGCGTAGCAACATGATAAGTGCTGACGATGCTGCAAGTTGCGGGAAAAAAGTGCCTTGGTGGACTTGGCACGGCTTTTCAATTATCAGACGAATTTAGCGCGGGATTTAACTGCTTACTTGAAGCACGGTTCGTTCGCGCTTTTTATGTGTGCGACGAGGTTATCCTGGTGTAATTACCTCCCTGCTAGGTTCGGTTTATTTACGTCGATCCGCTGGGAAAGCGGCCACATTTGCTCAATTAATTATATGTTATCAATGTACGGAATACCAGGTATATCTCAAAACACGTCCAATTATCTGTTGCATATTACATGTGTGACATGATAGTTTTCTTTGATTCAACGTTTGACTCTCATGCTAGGTCAATATAGTCAGTCCAAGTAAGGCTTCCCTCTTCCAACATATAACGATGAGTATATTTTATACTTCTTTTGGACTTTGATATGTATTGGGTGGCAGGATTGGGTAAAATGGATGGCTTTTCCTGGAGATGATAGGCTTCTTGCAGGGCATATTATGCAAGGAAAAACATGGGTGTTAGGCACTCTTGTTGTTTTCCTTGTAAACATTTTATAAGCTAGACCGTCCCTTGGATCATGTTTGTTGAGGGGTGTGGAAAGCTCTTGGAAATAGCTCATTTCATACCGCATCATAGAGCTATCCAGTGGTTAACCAGGGGGTAGTCAGCATGCCCAAATCTGTACTGCGAAGCCACGCTTCACATAATGCTCCATAGATACACCACAACAGCGGCTATGGCAGGCCATGTAGAGCTAGATGATCCATAACTGATAGGAGGCCATTATTATTATCAGGCGAACGATGATCCATGAGTACTTATTCTCCTCGTAACATGGCAGTCATGCAACTTCTGAGTCAGTCGTAAGAGTATTCTCCATCCATTTTGGTTGTGTTTCTATGTTTGCATAATTCTCTGAAGTCGAGGATATTGAAGATATTTCGAGCAGTCGCTATATGCATGGTTCCTTCCAATATATCTTCCATATATACTTCCCGCAACTACCAGTATCCAAGTCTTATAGCCAAGATCAATCACCTGGACAGGTGCATCACCTAGCCACTCAAACGCAAGCTAGCTCTTATAATGCCTCACAGGTGATATGAAGGGACATAGAGCCATTACCGTGACTGGCAATCGGGTATTTTCAAAGCAAAGAGCTTCCACCTCCTTGCCTTGCCAACACGGATGTCAGGATCTCAGCTATTATATATTCTCATTGTTTAAGAATAGCGGTTTCAAGCTAAAAAGATTGAGCCGACAGTTCCATCCCAGGCTATTCCACTTGCTATAGGCAATATAAGGACTGGATGAGTTGAGCTGTCCTGGCCCTAGAGAGACCACAGAACTGAGCCCAGTTCGGATATAATATTGGGGTCCTAGGTATATTTATGTGGTCGTCATTATTCCTAAGTAATGCAATGCGGCCCCACCGGTAGTCATAGAATACAGTGAAATGCTATTTGTTGTTGTTCATTGCACCTTCATACTTGTGAGTTGTTGATGCTAAAAGGGCCTTGAAGCAGACTTTCCACAATTGGTTAATAAAGTTTTGAGGCTCAGATTTTATCACGTGATATAACTTGAGGTTGTGTTACATAATCTAGAGGAATTAAATTTCTGGAGCTTTTTTGAGCTTCAGAAAAGCAGCAAAAGAGTGATCGGACAAACGCGGGAAAGCAAAGAGAGAACAAGGGTTGCAAAGAGATAGATTTGTTGAGATAATGAACATGTCATCAAGAAGTGCGTGGCGAGGACTGCATTGGAGTGCAAAGAGACGGCCGATGGTGTCTCAAGCTCCTTACAGGTGTTTCTCCTGCTCTGCTCGACTGCAGAGCCCAGGTCAGCAACCTGATGAGCGTAAGACTCATTTTGGATTCGAGACGGTGCGGGAATCTGAGAAGGAATCTCGAGGTAAGGTGTCTGCCTGCCTTTAATTAGTCGAGTGAAGCTCTGTTTGTTGACTCCCCATGCAGTTGGTGCCGTTTTCAGCTCAGTGGCTCGCTCCTATGACACGATGAATGACTTCATGTCACTCGGCATTCACAGATTATGGAAGGACTATTTTGTACGGTCGTTAAATCCTGGCCGTCAGTACGCGCGTGAAGGCCCCGGCAAGAGTGGCAGCAGTGAGGTCGAGCACCAGGGCTGGAATATACTCGACGTTGCTGGTGGGACGGGAGACATTGCATTTCGCATGCTGGACCATGCCACAAACATCAAGCATGATCAGTATACTCGGGTTACGGTTGCTGATATCAACCCGGACATGCTAACAGAGGGGAAAAAGCGGAGTCTTGACACGCCATATTATAACTCCGATAGGCTGTCGTTCATGCAAGGCAATGCAGAGTCAATGCCGTCCATCCCATCCAACTCAGTCGACCTCTACACCGTTGCGTTTGGCATCCGTAATTTTACCAACAAGCAGGCTGCGTTGGAGGAGGCTTACCGCATCCTCAAGCCTGGCGGAGTCTTTGCATGTCTCGAGTTCAGCAAGGTGACCGTCGGCGCTTTCGATGAGGTATACAAGCGGTGGAGCTTTGGTGCTATTCCACTTATCGGACAGCTTGTGGCTGGAGACCGTGCCAGCTATCAGTATCTCGTTGAGAGCATCGAGAGGTTCCCAAGCCAGGAGGAGTTTCGCGGCATGATCCGCAAAGCCGGCTTCCTTACTCCGGGCGATGGCTACGAGAATCTGTCATTGGGCATTGCAGCAATTCATAAAGGAGTCAAACCCTTGAAGTGATACTCTTCCCGCTGCTACCGCCTACCCTCCTCTAGACCACCGACGACGGCCGACTTCCGTTCGGTGAATAGTCAGCAACTCTTTGCTTTTTTGTTCTCGTTCATCCTTGGACAGACAAGGCAAGAAGACGACGCTCACATTTGTACTACTATGCCATGTAATTTTCTGTTTTTCATCAAAAATATCGAAACCTCGCTTCTGAAGCATTGACCTGCACATAGTTACATCCAAGATTCCATGTGGTGGTCAGAAGTTGCTTTTTTTTCTTCTCAACATCAACAGATGATTCCATCATTGTTTCCATCTAACTGGCGCCTCTCGCACAGCATGCATGTCAACATCCCTTGGCTCTGCGCCAGACTATCATCTTCGCAAAGAGAGTTCAAGATTCCTCAGCATCCGCCGACTCTATCTGTTTCATCCGTACTGGAGGTGCGAACAGCCAACTGCTCCGTCCGTAAGGCGCACCCCGTCCTTCTCGTCTTTTAGCCTCTGGAGAAAAACTCCGCCAACCAAACTTTCTGCTCAGCCCCTTAGTTACTCTGGATCCCATTCATTATTCGGCAAGCAGATACCTCCCTCTCCAGCGTCCAACCTCAAAGAAAGGTGGATGGCGAAATACCAAACCACGGGCCAACACTTCCCGCCTGCGACTGACTAAGCAGTGAACCTTGATCTTATCAATCTAAAACCCGCAGACCTTATTTTTTTTTTTCCCTCCTCTCGGCTCTTCTCAAAACGCCTCTCTCGCGGTGCCATCCCCTCCAACAGACGCAAACACCCTCACAGAAGGCTGCGGAGGCGGCGGGCTTGGTTCTGATTCCAGCCTGTCACACTTGACCTGGCTGATTAGCTACAGGTCCCCCTTAAATCCGCCGTACCAAGTGCCGTGCCCATTGGCTGGCGTGCCGTTTGCATCATCCCTGCATCGCAAAACGGCCCTGGGGCAAAGATCCTGTTGGTCTGGAGGCCTTCTCGGGGCTCTTTTTTCTCCTCCCTCGGATATTTCATTCCTCCGTCTACCCTTGGACCATTTTTCAGACTTCTGGGAATATGAATATATGAGACCAGTTTCTGTCTGGATCCCCTATCTTTGCCGTTGTTCCGGATTTCGTTTTAGCCGAACGGTGCTCGGATTCCATTGAAATTTTTTTGTTATCTTTACTCTATAATTTATTCTTTATCGCCGTGATACTGATACCAATATCTTTTGCGCCCCCGCTACTGAGAAGCGGTCAATAAACACCCCTCTACGATCAAATTCTCTCGCAGGCCTACGTCTACGCTGCCTTTACTGCTGGGGCCTAACGAGTGCTCTTCACAATATGGTGTCCACTCTCTACGCCAGGAAACGCACCCGCCAGCTCTCTCCTATGTCACCTCCGATAGTTCCTTCGAATCCACAGGCCATCAAGTCGAACCTCATCCCACCATTACCCATGACTCCCCCAGATCCGGGCGTTGATTCCGCATCCTCGTCATCACCCCATCCATCGTCTGTCGATACGGCAATCCATGTCATTGCTACGGAACGGGCCGCCCTGGAAAACCTTGAGCGAGTCTATAGCACCAACGAGATGGCGCGGAATAACATGGAACGAGCTGTGGAACAGATTGCTAACACTATCAATGCGGGATCCAAGCTGATTGTATGTGGAGTGGGGAAGAGTGGTAAGATCGGGGAAAAGGTCGTGGCCACAATGAACAGTTTAGGGATATACTGCTCGTTCCTGCATCCAACGGAAGCGCTACACGGAGACCTTGGCATGGTGAGGCCGGTAAGTCCGATGGCTTTTTTGTTTTCCTTCTGGAATTTGCTCCCCCTTGCTGGATATGAATGCGGTGCTAATATGCGCCCTCACATAGACGGACACCGTCCTCTTCATCACATATTCTGGCAAAACATCTGAGCTACTGCTCGTCCTTCCACATTTCCCCCCGACAACGTCTGTTATTGTGATAACAGCGTACAAACAGCCATCATCGTGTCCACTACTAGCTGGTTCTAGTAATGCCAACACGATTCTACTTCCCTCGCCCATCCATGAACCAGAGGAAGTTTCGTTCGGTGTTTGTGCTCCTACAAGCTCGACCACTGTTGCACTGGCTGTTGGCGATGCTTTGGCTCTCGCCGTGGCTCGACGGCTTCATACTACACCTGGAAGAGGGCCCGCTGAGGTTTTCAAGGGATATCACCCTGGTGGTGCTATCGGAGCTGCTACAGCTGCCGCCGCTTCGACCTCAATATCTGGGAGCTCAACACCCCTGACTTCTACATCGACTACCCCTTCACAGTCGATGTCTGTCAACGGCATTCAAGATGAACCTGAGCCAGCATTACCACCTACTGAAACAACACTTTGTCGTTCAATAACAGATGTCATGATCCCGGCAGAGTTAATCCCCACGGCATCACCAAGGAACGGTTATCCACTACGTGTTGTTGATGTGATGCGTGCGTCCCTTCGAGGCTCGACTTCTAAGCCTTGGGCTTTTATACGGCCTGGTTACATTGTTTCACCCCGAAGGCTGCGGAACATGGTTGCGTGCAATGACCCAGAGGATAATATCGAAAATGTCGACCGCGATATGCCGATTGGACATCAAGTTGAAGAATGGGTACGCGTACCCAGTACCAGCACGGTTGACAATGTCCGACAAATCCTGGACCGGCAAAAGCAATCAAACATTGCAAGCCCGCTAAATACAGCCATGAAGCGAGATTCAGAAGGAAACACAGTACGCCGCAAACGACGTGTCATCAGCGTCATCAATGAGATGACCAACACGGTAGTTGGTTTTGCCGAAGAAGAAGATTTAGAGCACAGCGAGGACATGTTCAAATGAGCGACTCAGAACCTTGCATACCAGATACCTGCACATTAGATTAATTTTTGGCTTTCATTCGGACTCGTATAGTCGGGTTTTTTTTTTTTTTTTTTTTTCTTCTTTTGGGCTAGACCATCATATATACAACAATCTGCGCGTTAGCGCCTAATTAAGTCATTATCGAGTTATGGAGCGGTTTCTGCGCCAGCATAACTATAAAACCTGACATACACGAATAGCCTTTACCATTCCATGCTCAAGTCATATTAGGTACCTAACCTACACAGCCTTGGTTAGGTACCTCAGGTAAGTTGCGTTCATTGGTAATAATAGAGTAGTTAGTTATAGATCTTATCGCAACTAACTAGCTGGCGAGTTAACTAGTTCAAGATAAGGAATAAAAAAAAATGTCTTGGCGCAAATAGCTAACTAGCTAAGTCTTCAACTTCCAACAACTTCAACTATCAACTTATTGGAACTATCACGGCCCATCCAGAAAACCCTGAAAAAATGGCGAAAAGAAAGCGCGATGTATTGGAAGAGGACGATTCGTATAACTGGGGCGATAAGAAGCTGAGAATACAGAGGCTACGCCTTGACCAGGCGGTCCAACATGGCGTGGTGCTTCTTCATCGTGCACTCAAAGTTGCCAGAGGATTCGAACGGCAGAAGTTAGGTCGGAGAGAAAAGTCTGCAAGACAAGAGAGCGACAGAATGCTTTTGAATCGGCGTTTGAATGAGGTTGAAGCTTTGAAGGTGCGACACTACTGCTCTAATAGCCCGGATGTTAAGCTCGAGACCAATTCCTAACTACCGCAACTCCAGGCCTTGGATTTGCATAAAACCGCCGAAAGATACCTGATAAAACAGATGGTTAAAACGAAACGAATTGCTGAATCACCTGCATTTATTCATTTGAAGCTTGCGGAGCGCATATCAAACGAGGGGAAGAAGGGTGATGCTGAAGCCAACGTTTCTGCCCGGTTGTTCAACTCAAATCCAGTGAAGAAAGTCTTTCCAGGGATTATGAATGATATAAGGCATATACTTGGTTTGTCTGGGGACACGGAATCGAAGAAATTCGCAGCGAAAGGGGGTCAAAAACAGCTATCCAAGAGTATGCGAGAAGATAGAGCCATGGGCGATAATGATGAGAGTACAGATGGAGAACCAGAAGGCTCTCATGACGACGAAGAGATGAATATGTCCCGGTTTGATGGACTTGTTGCGTCTGGTTCGGAGGATGGGAATGGAAATGACAATGGGGACAATAACAAAACGAAGCCAGCAAGTGCAAGATACAACCCAATGGACGACATGTCATTATCACCCACATCATCAGACACGTCCGACGAATCAGATGTTATTACGACAAAGTCCTCAAAACCCAAACAAAAGTCTACTACAGCTACAACATTCCTCCCGACACTCATGGGAGGATACTGGTCAGGTTCTGAATCTGAGCCAGAGCAGGATTACACATCCGCCATCCCTGAACGGAAGAATAGGATGGGCCAACAGGCAAGACGAAAGCTTTGGGAGAAGAAATATGGAAGTAATGCGAGACATATCCAAAAGCAGGCGAAGGAACAAGCCCAAGGCAAGAATCGGGATAGCGGCTGGGATCTACGCCGTGGAGCTACAACGGAGGAAGATACAAGAGGAAGATATGGAAGAAATAAGATACGTGGAGGTCAACGGAAGGAGGCTACTGGATCAAATACAGCCCAGGTACAAGCTGTGCCGCCTACACCAAAAACCGCGCCCCCCAACAATGACAAACCGCTCCATCCTTCATGGCAGGCGGCAATTAAACGCAAACAGTCAAAAGCACAAACTTCATTCCAGGGCAAGAAGGTTGTATTTGATTAGGACAGGTGGACAGCCTAGCTAGTCAACAATGACTAGATAAATATGTTAAGAAGCAACCGAACTGCATGCCTACCCATCAGATACGCCGTAGCAGTGTGGCATTGACTAGGCAAATTTATACGGAGCAGGTTCTCGGATGCGCTAGAAATCTCTTCCTGGCAGCCGAGGAGACTGCCCTTTCGTAGTAATATGGCTTTCTCTTATACCGAAGATGCCATTGCTAATAAAAAGTGCGCCCTGATATTAATTAGCGCTATGTGAGATCTAGATAGGGCATGACACAATATGCAAGCTTACCTTAACATATAAAGGTAATAGATCTCTTATACCTACTGTCCACCCAGCCTATCCTCATTAATTATCCCATCAAGCTCGCGATCCCATAGCGAAAAAATCTCCGCCTGGAGACCCCCTATACTCCAGGGGCGAGCTGAGTCAGCGGTAAAAATCGGAGAGTAGCAAAAAAAAGTACCTAACCCCTCGATGATAACGACTTCACGACTTCAAACTACAAACCACAAAGCATAGACGGATAATCACCATATCGGTCTATACTACGGACACTATTCACCATGACCATTACCTCTGACACTTATAAAGGTATCTACTACTCCTAGCCATGTCTTCAATTGCGTTACTACATCTACCCCTCTATACCCCTCCGCGGCCGGCGAGCAGTTGATTCGAAATCTAAGGCGCCGATCGGTATTGATAGCTTTGAATGCGCATCATTGATTAACAATTGTCCCTTTTAGAGCCCGTCCATATCGGCGTCATCGGCGGCACCGGGTTGAGTGAGCTCCCTCATTTCACAAAAGTCGCAACCCTCAACATCACAACCCCATGGGGCGAACCATCCTCACCGATTTCAATCCTTCACCACACCTGTTCCACTAGCGGCAAGGTTGTCCCAATCGCATTCATTAGCCGACATGGCCTTCATCATCAGCTTTCTCCTCACGAGGTTCCAAGCCGTGCCAATATTGCTGCTCTACGATCTATCGGAGTCCGTAGCGTTGTAGCATTCTCCGCTGTTGGCAGCTTGCAAGAAGAAATTAAGCCCAGAGATTTTGTGGTCCCTGACCAAGTAATTGATCGTACCAAAGGAGTTCGGCCGTGGACGTTCTTTGAGGATGGAATTGTAAACCACGTTGGATTTGCCGATCCGTTCGACGAGAAAATGGCCAAAGTTGTTAGGGCTTGCGGCCATAGTCTGGAGGGGGAGGGAGTCGTTCTCCATGACCGTGGCACTTTGATATGCATGGGTAGGCTCATTCTTTTCCGCTTATCAAACTAACCACCAAGTTACCTACGCTGCTCAGTATTTACTATATAGCTTCGAGGGAAGGGTGAACAAACGCTGACATCTCGATTATAGAGGGCCCACAGTTCAGCACCCGCGCGGAGAGCAACCTCTACCGTAGCTGGGGTGGCAGTGTCATCAACATGTCTTGCTTGCCAGAGTCCAAACTAGCACGTGAAGCGGAAATGGCATATCAGATGATCTGCATGTCAACGGATTATGATTGCTGGCACTGCGGCACTGAGGATGTCACCGTCGAAATGGTCATGGGCAACATGAAAGCAAACGCTGTAAATGCAAAAAATTTCATCAGCGCTGTCCTGGACGAACTGACCAAGGACGAACACGCAGACCTAGTTAAGGGGAAACACCTTGAAGGTAGTGCAAAATTCGGCTTGAGTACGAAACCTGGCAACATTAGTGCCTCGGCACTTTCTAAGATGTCGTGGCTCTTCCCTGGATACTTTTCTAACTGAGTGCTGGTTCTCGACAGCTCTTTTTGAAATGTTCCGATGGTTAGCCGGTTGCTTCTTGCTTTTGCTTATAAGTACTCCGTAGGAGCTAGATGTTCCCCACATGTTATCGCCTTTTTTATATAGAGAATTATTAGGCAGTTATCCACTTCATGCAAGACTTTAGATGTAGAAATGATCTCGGTGGGATCATGACCTAAAGGGGCTCGTGGCTGCTTGGACATTGTGATACAGCCTAGCTAAAATAGTTGACCTCCTTAATTAGTTAGTCAGCTGCTAGTTAACGAACTCGTAACTCCAACCCCCTTTTTTCCCTCTCAATGAATGCTACATCATGCTAGACATTGAGTTGGAGATTTTGCTCGACAGGCGGAAATTTTTTGAAGAGTCCACTCTATCTATGGAGAACACGCAACGGGTTACTCCTTAGAATACAAGACAATAGTTTACCAATTACTAACTATTTAGCTGATTCAAATTGCAGGGCCACACCAGTTGATAGGTAAGCATCATGGAGTGTGTAACATGATACAAAACACATGATGCCGAAAACGAGCCTCCATCATGGGTACAATAACCAGTTCTGCTGATCAAGTAGTTAAAAGAATCGGAAGTAACCTTTTCTACCCCTCCCTACGGGGTACTCCGTACATGCAATAATAATGGCTGTGGTTTGTGAAATCACATTCCACCAGAGTTCGAAGCCGAACAGGGGCAGTGGCGATCGGCTACAGATGGAGTGTGATCAGCTAGCTGCAGCCTTGGTGGCTGCAAGCATGGTAGATGGAGGAGACCCCATTGCTGGGTATATGGTGCGGTTCTCCGTAGCATGGGCCACCCTCACAAGGTGAAATTGTAGAGTGCCAAATGTTTAAATAATAAGGCTTGCATTCCCAGGCAACGGCTGGATATAATCGTCCTTGGCCGAATATTATAAACCAAGAATGAGAATTGACCATGTTGTTCATTAGCGAGACATGGAGATTGGTTCCCCCTCTTCTTCTTTTTGCCTGTCTATTTACCACTGCGTCTGGATCGACTCTGAATGTACGCGCTGATGTCCCTCCCGGTTATAACTCGCCTCCTTACTACCCAACACCCAAAGGAGGCTGGGTCCAGGAATGGCAGGCTGCATACGCAAAGGCTGCTGCGGTTGTCGCCAATATGACTCTTGCGGAAAAGGTGAACCTGACGACAGGAACTGGGATTTTTATGGGTCCTTGTGTCGGCCAAACAGGCAGTGCTTTGCGCTTCGGTATACCAAATCTCTGCCTTCAGGATGGGCCCCTGGGCGTGCGGAACACAGATCATAACACTGCTTTCCCTGCCGGAATTACTGTTGGAGCGACTTTCGATAAAAAGCTCATGTACGAGCGTGGAGTTGCTATGGGCGAGGAATTCCGTGGCAAGGGAGTGAATTTTCATCTGGGACCCTCAGTTGGTCCCCTTGGACGTAAACCTCGAGGTGGTCGGAATTGGGAAGGCTTTGGGGCCGACCCGTCACTTCAAGCCATTGGTGGTGCCTTGACTATCAAAGGTGTCCAGAAGTCCGGTGTTATAGCAACGGTGAAACATCTTGTTGGGAACGAACAAGAAATCCATCGCATGACAAACGTGGTGCAGCGCGGGTATTCGTCGAATATCGATGATCGAACATTGCATGAATTATATCTATGGCCATTCGCGGAGGCAGTCCGGGCTGGAGTTGGAGCATTGATGATGGCGTATAACGATGTACCACAACCACTTATATTCATTATCTCAGCTTAGATGTTATCTGTGGAGATGGTGATGCTAACGGCTATTTGACAGGTAAATGGTTCTACCTGTAGCCAGAATAGTCTTCTCATAAACGGAATCCTTAAAGATGAGCTTAGTTTCCAAGGACTAGTTATGAGCGACTGGTTTGGCCAAATTGGCGGAGTCTCCTCGGCCCTAGCAGGCCTTGATATGGCTATGCCTGGTGATGGCCCAGTCCCGCTGGCGGGTGGCGCATTCTGGGCATACGAGATGTCCAGGTCCATTCTCAATGGGACCATTCCTTTGGAGCGCCTTAACGACATGGTATGGGCGTATTTCTTAAAAATTCCAATTTCTGGTTCAGCCTTTATAAGCTTATAAAGTCGTTAGCAATTTTCTAACTGTGTTACGTAGGTAACTAGAATTGTTGCGACCTGGTTTCAGTTTGGACAAGATGACAACTACCCGGAACCAAACTTCTCAACCAATACCCAAAAAGAGAGTGGCCTTCTCTATCCTGGAGCCGTGTTTTCTCCAAAGGGCATAGTCAACAAATTCGTCGATGTCCAGGGGAACCATAAGGAAATTGCGAGGACTATTGCGAGAGACGCTATTACACTTGTCAAGAACAAAGATAACTTGCTCCCACTGAAGACAAGTGCATCTCTAGCAATATTCGGTGAAGATGCAGGCACAAATCCAAAAGGGATTAATTATTGCGCCGATAAAGGCTGCAATAAGGGTGTCCTAACAATGGGTTGGGGTAGCGGAACTTCCAGGTTACCATACCTGAGTACACCAGAAGAAGCCATCAAGAACAGGTCGACAACTTCCAAATCCTATATCACGAACAAATTTCCTTCGAATATTAAGGTAAACCCGGAGGATGTCGCTATTGTCTTTGTCAACTCCGACTCTGGAGAAAATTATATCACAGTTGAAAGAAATCCCGGAGATAGAAGCTATGCTGGCCTGGAACTATGGTACGGAGGCGATAAATTGATCCAAGAAGCAGCCAAGAAATTCTCAAGCGTCGTTGTGGTCGTACACACTGTTGGGCCGACACTTCTGGAGAAATGGGTTGACCTGCCCGCAGTAAAAAGTGTCCTTATTGCCCATCTTCCAGGCCAAGAGGCGGGGAATGCAGTGGCAGACATTCTCTTTGGTGATGTCAGTCCCAGCGGCCACCTCCCTTATACAATCCCGAAATCTGAATCGGACTATTCTCCAAGCTCATCCCTTTTAAACCAGCCATTTGGGCAGATCCAGGACAATTTTGTTGATGGCTTATATGTCGACTACCGCCACTTCCAGAAAGAAGGAAAATCGGTCCGTTACCCATTTGGCTATGGGCTCTCTTATACAACTTTCGGATTTAACGGGGCTACGATAACCGCTGGAACCCGACTATCCGAGTATCCTCCTCCTCGGATGCCAAAGGGCACGACACCGATATATACTGATAAAATTCCAGATGGTTCCGAAGTTGCATGGCCGAAGAACTTCCCTAGGATATGGCGTTATCTGTATCCATATCTTGATAATCCAGCTGGCGTCAAAGCCGATTCGAAGTTCATATATCCCAAGGGGTATCAGACCACGCCACAACCTGATCCGAGAGCTGGAGGGTCTCAAGGTGGGAATCCAGCTCTATGGGATGTAGTATTCACCGTCGCAGTCAAAGTCAAGAACACAGGACAAGTGCCCGGTCGTGCCGTGGCTCAACTGTATGTCGAATTGCCGGCTGAACTGGCTGCAAACACACCCAAATTGCAGCTACGTCAATTTGAAAAGACCTCAAAACTTGCTCCAGGGCAAGAAGAGATATTGAGAATGGAACTCACCCGGAAGGACTTGAGTGTTTGGGATGTGGTGACTCAGGATTGGAAGGCTCCGGTTGATGGGAAAGGGGTGAAGTTACATATCGGCGAGAGTGTTGAAGATTTGCATATCATGTGTGAAATCAGTTCCGGGGCATGCAGAGCCGTTTCATAACCTTTTTCATGATTCGGTGTAGCTATCTTTGAGTATATTATAAGAATAGAATAATTATTATTTGAAATAAGGTAGATTCTCAGTGACAGGATTTTGGTTGGGGTGCAATATAAATAATTGTGAGAACTAGTGGAGACTGTAGTTACCCATTAGTTATGGACTAACTACCTACCTAGTTAGTTATGGTCACGTGGGAGTGCGGCTCAAAATTAGTTTCGAGTTAAATGACGTCGAGTGTGCATATTTTAGACATACAAAGCACCAAGCGCTTCATCTGGATACGATTGCCATACATGCTGTGCAGTTCAATAGAGTCTCTGGGTAGCTATTTTAATAGAGGCTGGTCTCTATAACTTCCCACACGATGCAGGGCTTTAGTAAGTCTTTTCTATGGATCACTCATTTTCAATGATAATTATTGACACAAGTTCTCTAACAGATATGGGACGGTGCGTTCTAAAACCTTCTACCCCCCAAAGCATTGATTGAATAGCCAACGAAGATACGAATAATCTAATGACGAATCAGATATGTCCCTCCGGAGTACGAAGGAGTCGTCTCTGGGAATAAGCTTGCTGGCAAGCATGCACTCGGTGCTCGCGCTCGAAACCTGCAAACTACGGGAGAACTTACAGTGAGATTTGAGATGCCATTTCCAATTTGGTGCTCGACTTGTCAACCGGCAGAATCCGTGATCATAGGACAAGGAGTACGATTCAACGCTCTTAAGAAGAAGGTTGGAAATTACTATTCCACCCCTATATATAGCTTCCGCATGAAGCATAGCGTATGTGGGGGTTGGATAGAGATACGGACAGATCCCCAACACACAGAATATGTGGTTACTGAGGGAGCAAGACGGAAGGTTACCGCGGATATAGGAAAGGGAGAGTATGAGGAGACTTCTACTGGAGCTGGGGAAATTCGAGTACGAATGCCTGGAAATGAGGGAGAAAATGAGACAACGGACCCGTTTGCTGCCCTAGAGGGGAAAATTGCTGATAAAAATAAATACATGACTGAAAAGATGCGGATGGACGAACTATTAAAGAGACAGGATCGCGACTGGGAAGATCCGTATGAAAATTCAAAAAAGCTCCGAAGGGCATTTAGGGAAGACAGAAAGAAACGGGAGGCAACACAATCCGAGACGGAAGCTATTAAAGAAAAATATAGCTTGGGGGTCGATTTACTTGATGAGACTGAGGGTGACCGTGTTCGTGCTGGGGTAGTTGAATTCGGGCAAGAAAGTGACCCTGGCTCCTCCCTGACCTTGCCGTCGAACCTTCGAACGAAACCACTTTTCGAAGATACCTCCACGCAACATAAGCAGATTATTACTTCCAAATCTGGTCAAATGAAGAAGCGGGAAAAAAGGGGGGGTCTGATTGCTGAGAAAAAGGCTCAATTACAAAGGAAGCTTCAAGGAAACACGAAAGCAGCGGTCGATCCATTTCTTCTCATAGACGAATCTATTTGGCAACATCCACCAAGTGCTGCAAAGAAAAGAAGGCCAAGCAAGTTGGCAAATGAGATATTGACTGGAACACGAGATGAAAGTGATGATGCAGCAGACGATAAACTCGCCAAGAATAAGGAAACCAGAAACAACGAGACCAGAAATGAAGGTAGCGCTAAGGGGAATCGCTGCCAGTTAAAACCCTCCCAAAAGCCAGAAGGTCAGATACCTCTTAGTTCCGGGCTGGTGGATTACGGGTCGGAGTCGGATTAGTACCTTGATGAACTCATAGACATAGAGAGGGCACCTTAAGTTGCATGTTTGGAGTCTGGTATTTATTTATTTATTTTTATTTATTTTTGATACCCATATATTTATTTCTACTTGAACTGCATAACCATTTGCCATATTACTAGAAGTAGGGAGCATACATCAAGAAATGCTTGTGTATTCACACACCCACCCCTTTTGGGTGCGCCTCATTGCAATATTACACTAATAATATACCAGAACACCAAATTTATGTGGAGAGGTATATCAAGACAAATTCCATATCTTAAGCACCATGAGTATTATATAGCTATTAGATATAATAGAGTCCTCTTTACTAGTGAATAATACTTCCTGATATATTTTTCTAATTTAATGTAAGGAGATATAATAGGAAAATAATATATAATATTTTCCCATATAATCCAGTAACTAGTAAGAAGGGTAATTTTTATTTGATTTTCTCGGGAAGGGTAGGTTTCTTGACAATAAAGAAAACCTCTCTTTTATTTAGAGAGGCTCTATTTAATATAGTGGTGGAGATATAAAATTTGCCTCGATATACCTCCCTATATAAATTTAGTGTTTTAGTATATTATTAGTGTAATATCAGATCGGTGTAATTTCATTGCGATGAGGTACATTCATCAGCGATGGGTGCGCGAAGGCACGACTATTTCTTTATTTTTTATGTACTGCTACACATTGAGTTAACCAAACGTGCGATGAGTATTCACCTCTCTGAGGAATTTGCAGGTGGAAATGGCTCTCGCTGTGGTAGGTTTCGCTGCTGGCCACCTTGGCTGGCCCACGGAGCTCTTGTAGCTGGTATTTGGTGAGACGACGGTACTCCTCCTCGAAGGTCCCCCATTTCGACACTAGTAGGTTTCGAAGCCCATGGAGCTCGGGTACCCGCGTTTGATTGAGCAGAGAGGGATGGAGACGTCGGGATCTGCGTTCGAATCTGTGGCCCACTTGATGTATGTGCCGATGGAGCTGTTGAGGTGGCATTTGGGTCCTGTTTCCAAACAAATAATGACCCAAAGGGAAAGTGCTGTACCACGGGGAACTTTGACAAAACCTCCGCATTATACATTTTGATCATGCCCTACTTTCACATCAATAGTTAGAAATTGTTACACGGTTCCTAAAAAGCATGGCAAAATTTGATTCATTACCTTATTAATCTTTCCCCAGCCATCTTTTATTCCTGAGATATCATATAACATCGGGCTATGTTCCCAGAACGGGCCCTTTTTAACATCGTAGATAAAACCAATAGCTGAAAAGTACATATTTGACTTTCGCTCCTTCTCAACAATGTTTGACTTAGTTACATCGCTTGTGGCTGGAGCATTCGGTAAGGAGCCCTCTGTAGGAGTTGGATCTGTAGGACCTATGGGAGGGGACAATTGAGCCGATCCTAAAATATATGAAATAAAAGAATGGTCATCTAGGCCCCACACGCCATGAGAGCCCGCAGGCTCTAAAGTGTATGTGAGTATTAGACGTCGAATAAGCCGAAGATACCTAATCAAGAAAAGTGAGCCATAAGGAACATGCGTGAGATAAAACGGGGAAACACACGGTTCAATAACCCCAATAACTATGCCCCTCTCTTCTACCCCAGGATCTGCTTGGGCAAACCCATTTAGCTTCCATAGACAAGCGAGAAAGGCTAAAAAGCTAAGCTCGTGTCCTGTTCCATAATCAAGCCTCTGTGAGCTACCAAAACTACCAGTTAGATAGGCCATCAGCTCCTCTTTCGCCGTTACGGTTTCTCCCTCCTCAGATTTCCGCTGAAGAATTTCTGGTGGCAAACACTCATCCATAATGGAAGCTGCACGAGATTCCATCTCCTCACACCATTTTCGAAAGCTGATATTTCCGAATCGCCGAGGTCCAGTATCTGGAGCCACCTCATCAATGAGGGACTCCAATTTTGATAACAGTAGCTGTAGGCGGCGAACAGGCTCCGAGAAGTCAACAGAATCGGAGTCCAGTGTCCACACCTCCACATTTGAAGAGCCGCTTTCACTGGATGCCTTAGAGGGAAACATGCAACGGTTTAATTGCAAAACAAAGATCATAATATCTCTGTACGCTACAGAGGATAGAAATGTTTCCACATCCTGGTGATCATTGATCTTTTTCACCGGGCGCATGAAAGTGTGTGGTATACTTGGATCCAACCGTTGCAGCGACGGTGCAGCTGCTGTGGTGGCCATTTTTATATTTTGCTCGTACTCAAGACACTCGGATTGTTATTTGTAGTAGGTATATCGTTAGCTGGTCGCGGGGTTAGGATTAATGACGTCTAGTTTGTTATGTTAGTTAGTTAGTAAGCGCCTGTCGCGTTTAACTAAAAATGACTAGTTAGTTAAGTCAACAAGTTTGCTAGTTAGCCATTTAACTAACCACCCAGTTAAAGTTATATACGTTATCCAACAGTTTACAGACTACTTACCCGTAAACCGACACGATTTAATGAACGTGGCTATTGAAGTAGCAACAAGCTCAGAGTGACGGACAACTGACTACGATGCTATGACTACTCATAATATAGACAGAAAGGAAGGGAGCTAGCCAAATCATCTTAACAGCATCGCTAACTGCACTGAAAAGCATGCCCGGAAGTAATCAAATTTCGAGGACGCGTGATGACAAAGGTCCCACTACCCAGCTCTCCTTCGACTTGAAGACTATCGCGAAACGGACGGCAGCTAAAAGAATTGGCTCAGATTCGGTGAACCAGCCTACTGCTCTTATGGAGTCATTCGTTCCAGAATCTAGTTATTCCGCAAACATACCCTCCACTAGCCCACTGCATGGCGACGAAACAGCTGAAAGCTCAAAAGGAAAACTAAAACGCCCACAAAGATACCCGCAGCGAAGGCTTAGAGGTAGTTCCAAAGGCATATATGACCTAGACATAGATTCACCCAGCGCCAGGAAGGTGACGAGCGTGACCTCGGCAAAACAGGCCGACTTGACTGTTGACACCGAATCGAGTGAGGATGAGGACTCTAGCAATTCCTATGTGGAAGAATCTGGGGATATAGTTGGCACTGGAAACTCTCCCGAAAATAATCCATCTGATATTCCTCTCGTGATTATTGATAATGCACCCATTTCGTTGCTGACTGATAAAGCAGCTATCAACCGCGAATATGTTCACGTTGATGATAGCAATTATGGGGAAAAACTGACTATTTCAGCACCTGAAGTGAGCGAGCAGCTGGAGAAGTCACCACCTGATAGTGATTATGAATATACAAACACGGATGAGGATGGGGATGAGGATAAGAGTAAAGGCAATGATGAGAAGGAGGAGGATATATTAGAGACCTTGGAGAATGAAGAAGCGATACAACAGAGTGACGCTGTTGATAACGGCCTAGACTCGGAAATTTCACTCACAGATGTTTATTCCCAACATTACCTCCGGGATGATGCGGATTTCTGGGATGCATCAACGTTATTTGATCAGGAAAGGAACTGGCGTGAACTGATTGCCGAGGCGCAGCTGCTGATGCAACAACAATCAAAGGGCCTAGAAATTGAGTCTACAAAGAATTTGTTTAGAAGCGTCTCAAACGGGATTGACACTTATAGAGAAAGGATCAGCACGAGGGACAGCCGCGGAAATTTTGCTTCGACTGATACCGAAGAGGGTTCGCTTGCCACATTAGAAAAGGGGGTTTCCCAGGTTATGGCTGAATCATATCCATACAATGCAGATTCGCCTAGCAAGTTAACAACACTTGTGACCCTGGCTCATGAGGTGGCTGCTGGCATCATCCCCGGAATGATTGGCCTATTACAGTGGTGCCTGGTAGCTCATTATTCTAATGACAGTGTCACTGATAAAGGAACGGACCAATTGGTGAGGATATTGGACTCCGTTGAAAGGCTTTGTGAAGTAGTCCAAGCAGAGCCGCCCAAGCCACCACCTGGACTTGCAGCTCAAGTAAGAATTATAAGTGTATTGGTTCGCTTTATGGCCTATGTGTTTAGGCAGCAGCCGGCGAACACGAGGCAGCCAACAACCACGCATCAACCAGCCGATTGGTCCCGAAGCCCAGAACCATCTCATGATCAGTATGACGAACCTGTTGGGTCAGAAGAGTCGACATCCGTTCTCAACGAAGGCTGTTCCTGGAGCAGGGCTGAGAGTGAAACGCTTTTTGATGCTTTGCGAAAATATCGAGGTAGGCTTGACATACACGCTGCTACTGATTTGTTGTTTGTTTTGTAGATAGAGTGCTGACGATAGCTTGAACCATCAACAGGTCCTGAGCGGTATGAATTGATTCTCAGAGAGTTCAGAGACACCCTCGGTCACCGTAGCATAGATGAGCTACGAAAGAAGACGGTAGAAACGCGAGCTGGTCTCTTAGCTCTGCCTGATGAAAGGCGGCCGCACTACAGCCAATGGAGCTTTCTTGACGATTAACCTTGTTTTTCTAAGGCCATAGTCGTTTGCTTCAGACTTGAGACTGGAAAAAGAAAAGTAACAATATACATAGTGTTGCCCTGCATGATGACGATGTATTTATTTAATATGCAAGACCCTCGAGCTTCCCCCACAAAAGGCGCGCCATCTTGACGTTTTATCCAAGACGTGCAAGCTAGCCAGAATGCCAACTATGTAAGAATTAGCTTGGGCACCTGCAGCTGCGGTCAATCAGGGCCACTGACAGACATGGATCTCGCCCTATCCTCTTAGGCATCAAATCAGAGCAGCCTGGCGATCAACGGCCCAAAGAAAGACGTGCATGGCTGGTTGACTGGGAGCACAGCGTTACTGGAACCACGACAGGGCGCAGCTCCACTTCCGCTCATCATCCCCCTCCTCTTCCACACCTCTCCTCTCCGACCTCTCTTGCCTGCCGCTGTCTCTGCTCCCTGATATCTCGAACTTCTTCTTTGCTTGCCCCCCGGATAGTTATTTTATAAAGAACAGCAGCGCCTTGGACGTCGCGGCGCAAGTTTCCGTCGTTGGAACCTGTTTAGGTAAGCTCCCGCCTTCCAGGGGATATCACATGACCGGAACATCTTTCCGCCGTCCTCCCGGAACAAACCTTCCGCCGCCGGGCCTCAAAGACGGTTTCAAGCTTAAACTAACTCGAAGGAAGCCATCAACCAGCGTTTGCCGTGGGGATTTGTTGATAGTCGGCCGCCCCCTTTTTTTTTCCCCTTTGCTGTCTTCCTCTTGTCTGCCTTTCTTGCTTGTTCTCTAGCATTGTTTCTTTCTAGAGCGTTCCTGTAAGTCCTTCTTCTCTCTACTAGATTTCGTGTTCATGCTGGCCTCAGGGGACAAGGGGTTTGGATTACCCCCTGTTTTTTTATAAGCCTGGATCAAAGGAAATGTTTCCCCTGGCTCAGCTTCAGTTCAATTGCCTCCCCCCCCTTTTACGTGGTCAACCGTGCTGATTTATAGTCTTGGGGACGATCTAGGTGAAGCTTCTCTTACTCTGAGCTTTTATACACTGTCAGAACTACCCCAGAGGTGGCTGGCCAGCTCCATCTACTATAATCCTAATATTACAACTCCCGCGCGAGGGAAAAGCAAAAAAAAAAAAAAATCTCAGCTTCAGGGTGTCTGAGCTATTTGGTCAGTCAGTGATTCCCGTTGTGTTTGGCGAGTTTCATCAAACCCTCCTGGGTGGTTTGAGCCTGTATGGCCACTTCTCGCTTATATTATGAGCCAGCATGATAAAACTAACTTGTTGGCTAGTTTCTAGGTCCGTTAAACCGTCCATATCTAGTTAAACACGCATCAGACACGCTGTCGAAGCGGCAAATTAGAAAAGGAAAGGAAAAGAAAGGGACTAGTCTGCCAATTTAGTTGCCAATATGTCCTCTACCGAAGACCCAGTTCCTGTTGCGGCTGAGGAGGCTGTGGACACGGTTGTTTCTACCGAAGAACAACCGGTCACCGATCAAGAAGAAGCTCAACAATCTGTTACAGAATCAATGGGGTCTCCCACAAGGGACACACCATCTGGAAAAGAAGAGCCGGTTACGTCTCCAGCACGGAGCCAGGCATCTTCAACAGGCCAAAAACGCTCCTTAATCGCTGGCGGCCCAAAGCGTCCAGGCGGTGTCTCTACGCGAACTACGAAACCGTCCGCTGCAACAACTGGTAGGTCAACTTCGGGGAGCACTCTCAGCAAACCCCCAATTAGACCTGCGGCCAATACTGCCGCCAGAAAAACTCCAGGCTCTACGACTCTTGGCGGGGCCGCAAGTACTACCCGTGCATCACGCATGTCCATCGGTAGCTCGGCTGATGAACGAGCCAAAGCTGTTGCTAGCTCTGGTGACGAGTCTCGAAAGAGCGGAATTTCAGGAACTGCAAAACGCACTTCAATGTCCGGAACACTGGGCTCGAGGACTGCTACTACTGCAAGGCAGTCTACCACTCCTGCGGATAGAAGGTCTTCCATAACACCTGCGACAGAGAGAAAACCGGCAACCTCCCGCCCCTCAACTGCATCCTCGCAAACGCCAACTAAACCTGCTGTAAGATCCACCCCGGCAGCCTCTACAACTCCGCGAACCAATAGAACCATTCCTACTTCTGCCAAAGCCCCGTCTAGTACGGATGCTGCAAAGAGACGTATCGGGGCGCCGGGTTCACCCGCTGTTACCAGGCGGACTGCCGGAGCTCCTACGCTGGATGAAGGGGCAGAGAATGACAAAATGGCTGAATTGGAATCCCAACTTGCCGCCAGTGAAGCGAAGCTTACTGAAGCTCAAGACAAGATCTCAGAGCTTGAGAAATCCGGTGAAGATAGTTCCAAACATGAGGAGTTGGCGGAGTCTTACTCCCAGGAGATCAAGACCTTGCAGGGTAAACTGGAGGAAACGGAAGCCAAGTACCAGGATGCAGTCGAGCGATCTGTCAAAGAATTGGAAGAAGCCAAGCGTGAGGCTGCCGATTTGGGGGAGTCTAAGAGCACCGAAGCACTTAACCTGCAACGCAAGGAGCACGAGGCCGCCGTTCAAAGTCTAGAGGCCGAACTTGCTACCAAACATAAAGCTATCTCTGAGTTAACTAGTAAGGTTGATGCCTTGAATAAGGATCTAGATGAGGCAACCAAAAATGTTGAGCAACTGAAGGAGGCTGAGAAGGAAGCCACGGAGGCTCTTCAGCTGAAAGTAAACGCTCTGGAAGAACAGTTGAACTCTAGTAAGAAGGAATTAGAGTCTGCCCAAGAATCGTCTACCCAAAGCGTTACTGCCCTGGAGGAAAAGGTTTCCAGTCTTGAGAAGCAGCTGGAGGAAGCTCGATCAGAGGCCGAAAAAGGGTCCGCTGATTCAACCAAAGCATCACTTGAGAAAGAGGAAGAAATCAAGAAACTGAATTCAGAAATTCAGTCCCTACAAGATGACATTACCAAGTCTCGACAAGCCAAAGCTGATGAGCTCGAGAAACAGAAAGCTGAATTGACAGCTGAACACGGCCGTGCCCTGGCTGAGATGGTAGCAGGTCATGATGCTGCCCTTGCAAAACTGGCTGCTGAGCATAACACAGAGAGAAGTGAGGCGGAGACAGAAATAAAAGCGGCAAAGTCAGCTTCGGAGCAAGAAATCCAGAGCTTGACAGAGAAACACGAAGCGGCTATTGCGGAGATTAACAAAATGGTGGAGAAACTGACTGCTGAAAATACTAGTCTCAGCAGCCAGGTGGAAACTTCTCAGTCATCTTTCGATACCGAGATTCAAAGCCTCAAGGCTCAACTTTCTAAAGCTGAAGAAGCCCTTGCCAACGAGAAGGTTAATGCCGAGAAACGGAGTGCTGATGAGACGGCGGCATCCGCTGAGATTGAGTCCCTCAAAACCACCATTCAGGGTCTTGAAGCGGAGCTTGCACAGCAGAAGTCTGTTGTTGAGACTTTGACAGCAGATGTTGAGGCTAAAAAGGCTCAAGTTGCAGTTTTGCAGAAAGCTCTTGAAGCATTTGAAGCCGATAGCAAGAACAAAGATGAGCACAATGTCAACATGAACAAGAAGCTCAGCACCGAGATCGAGAACTTGAATAAGTCACTAGAAGAAAAGACCCAAGAAATCAACTCTACCAAGGAGCAGCACTCTGAGGCTCTCGAGGCCATGAAAACCTCCCATGCGGCTGAAATTGCCAAACATGAATCGGATACAGTTGCATTGCAAGAAAAGCTCAAGACATTACAAGAGGAACAAGAGACCCTCCGGACAGCGAAGGAAGAAGCTGAAGCCGAGCATAAAGCTAAGATTGAAGCACTCCAAACTGACCATGCTCAACAGATCGAAGAGCATTCCGCCAAATTTGCAGCTCTATCTGAATCACACAAAGCAAACGAGTCTTCGACCAAGGAGCTCGAGGATTCTCACGCGAAGCTAAAGGAAGAGTTTGAGAAAACTCTGGCAAAGACCAAGGAAGATTTAGAATCTACCCACTCGAAGGGAGTTGAGGAGCTTCTGGCTGCTCATGAGGAGAAACTTAACAACCTAAGATCCGAATATGAAGCCAGTTCTCCGGAGAAGCTTTCTGCCGCAGAGAAGAATCACTCAGAGATTGTTGCTAAACTTCAAGCGGACCTTGAAAAGGCTAAGGAAGCTGCTGCTGACACTACTTCCCTTGATTCTTTGAAGGCAGAAATAGAGGAGTTGAAAGCTAGCCACGCTTCACAGGTGGAAACCCTTGCGAAGGAAAAAGCAGAGCTGGAGACACGTATTGATGCTGCAGGAAACTCTGCCAAAGATGCGGAAGCAGCTCGAGAAGAGTTGATTGCTAAGCATGCTGAAGAACTCAAGGCAGCTCAAGCCGACGCCACGAAGAATAGTGATGCTCATGCTGCTGCGTTGAAAGAAATCAGTCAGCTTAAAGATGCAGCTTCTGAGGCGCAGACCAATTCCCAAGAGGTAGAGAAGAAATACTCCCAACTTGAGAGCGATATGGCTGCTTTAAGTGAGAAGAATATGGAGATGGTGGAGAAGATCCAGGAATACGAAGCATCTGTCGCCAAAGCAAATAGGAAAATCCGTGAACTTGAATTTGATCTTAAAGACGCACAGAAAACGGCCTCCCCAACCTCCAATGGAACTACCAATGGGAAATCCGGCCTAGGAGCAAGCAAGTGGGCTACAACGGAAGAAGAGACGCAGCCTACCAAGGATGAGACAGATGGCAAGCCAGAGGACTCTGTTCCATCTGCCACGGAAGGTGAGAAGCTTAGCTCTTCTATCGCGGGGACGGTGCGCGCACCTCATTTCCTATCCTTAGTTACAAGCCCTTATCCTCTTTTTTGGGGGTTCGGGCTTCTATGCCTAATCCTACCGTGGAGCCATTTGGGACTGCCTAATTTTACCCTACCGCGCGGATTACGCACTATTTATCGAAGGTTTTGCTGACTATGATATCCCTACGTATATAGGTGGCGAGCATCCAGGAGCAACTGCGACAGCTTGAGGACATGAGCGGTGACATGGTGGAAGACCGTGAAAAGTAAGTGAACTTTATTCCTGGGTCCTTCATCATTCTCTTACTTATGTTTTACATATAGGATTGCAAATGTCCTTGCGCAGGCCAGCCTGAAGGGAGAGTCTGGCTCTCCTAATCCTACTTTACCAGGGCCCAATGACAATTCCAGCGAAGCCTTGTCTGCGTAATGGCTGCATATCATGAGCTTTCCGATGCCTTTGATTGGCCGTGTTTTCATTTCAGCTACATACCTCTTCACTCGTCCGTTTCACTATAATATACTGTGTGAGAGATTCCCTTTGTTATGAGATACCTACTCCCTTTCCCTGTATCTTGATTGACCCTCCCTCATTATTACTTGTTCAATAATAAAACTTCCTCGAATAATACACTACTATGGCCATATATCCATTCACCCAGCTGCCCCCTTTTTCCGAATACAATTCCTACCTTCTGTTTATACATTTTTATCCTTCGTATCTGCCAGATGTTGCATACTCCACATAGCTCTGTCGCTATCAATTTGTGAGATATATGTACATGTCATGAATTCTGCTATTCTCGACATGTTATCTACGTGCAGATCTCCATACGAATAGGAACGATGTAAAGTAGAAGTCAGAGTCAATGTCACCAATGAATATTTGCCTCGGCTTAGCGCAGGTTCTATTGGTGGAACCTTCAGGCTGCCGGCCGTCCATTCCTGTCCACCAATGGCAGGATCACGGAACAATGAAAGCGCGAAATCCGAAACCTTAATATATTTTCCCGATAGCTGTTGGGCTATAGAGACGTGATATTATAACAACGTCTTGCATAGTCACCATAGACGAAAGCAGGAGAACGAGCAGCGATGGACAGCTGCCAGTGGATCGTATTCGCCAAGTAGTGTGTGCATAAGTGTATCCTGGCTTAACCGGTTGTGGTCCTGACGCCCTAATGAACGAAAACGACAAGAATTCATCTGTCCGGAGTGTATGTCCCGGCTGAGCAGATATGGCAAAGAAAAGTCATTCACCTGCCACTCACCGGGCCCGACGAGGTGGACTTAGACGAAGGATTTCGTCGCCGGGCTCTCCGGAAAATGAAAATGACGACATACCCGAGATCTATCAGGAAATGCTGAATGAGTCCCAGGTCTTACCCCAAGCCTTACCCCATAGGAACAACCCACCTCATAAACGACGGAGGATAGGGGAACGTGGGGAGATCAAAGCTGTTGAGGGCACAAGCCAGTCTGAAGAAGAGAAAGAAAAGACTGCGGCCATGCCCCCGCAAACGGTCTACGATCTTGATGCCTCTGAGGAAGAATCAGAACCTGAGTGGGAGGATGTTAGCCTGCCTGGTCCTTCCACCACATCTATTTTACCTTCAATACTTCCAGCAGGACATGATATAGATCAGGAGCCGTTGCAGATTACCCTTGGAAAGGAAGCAGCGGACCAAGGAAAGAAAGGGGGCGTTATCCGACGGAAACCTGTAACTGGAGCTGAAAAGAAGCTGCGCTTGGAAATACATAAAGTTCATGTCCTTTGTCTTCTTGGCCATATTCGACTTCGGAACACTTGGTGTAATGATGAGGAGACCCAGGTTCGTACCATCCCTTATATGTGGTGTTACGCTTGCTAATATTATTTTTGCAATAGAAAAAACTGCGCCGGATACTTTCAAAACGTATCATCATGTGCCTGAACCCTAAAGAGGATCTTCCGCAGTTCACCCGGTCTACTACATTTGCGGATGGCCTTTTACAATCGTCAGAAGCCTTTCGGCGAAGATTCAGAGTTACAGGACCCGGGATGAGGAGGCCATACTGGCTGGAGGATTGCTCCGCCGCTCAGGATCCAACTGTCTGATTTGCCTCTTTCCTTTGAAAAAAACGTTACTTTGATGATTTAATCCTGCATAACTAACACTCTAACACTCAAGAACAGGCCTTGCAAGGGAGTACCGAAATATTACAGTCAAAAGTTGACTTTCGGAAACATGCTGAGATAATGCAAGGTTCGAGAGACTTTGGTGCCCAGCTATTCTGTGCTATGCTGAGAGGAGTGGGTGTTGATACACGCTTGGTTTGTTCCCTTCAGACTCTGCCATTTACTGGCGTGGCCAAAGGAGAGTCTCCCAAAAAGCGAACAAAAGGATACATAGTCGTATCTGAAGATGATGATTCAAGTTCTAGCGTAACTGCAGCAGCAAAAGTTGCTACTACAAATACGACTACTCATCGAAGGATCGGGCAACCGCAATTCTCATCAAGACATGCAAGAAGCCCTGTACCACAGACAAGAGGTGAGGAATCGGGCCCGTCTTTCCCTTCACTCCGAAATAAGTTAATAGCTAATTTCTCCCCTAGACGATTCACCACACTCTGACTCTCCATTTCCAGTTTTCTGGGTTGAAGTATTTAATCATGCAATGCAGAAATGGGTATGTGTTGATCCGCTGGTTACAAATACCGTGGGGAAACCTGCGCTATTTGAACCACCCGCAAGTGATAAATACAATAACATGAATTACGTAATTGCGTTCAATGAAGATGGTTTCGCCCGAGATGTCACCCGGCGATACGTGAAGTCGTTCAACTCAAAAACAAGAAAAGCCCGAGTTGAATCTACCAAAGAAGGAGAAAAATGGTGGAACCATACCATGCACGCGCTTGAGTCACCAATCCCAGAGGACCGGGACCAACTAGAGCTTGGAGAATTGACAGCCAAGGCGGCAAGTGAAGGTATGCCTAAGAGTGTGCAGGACTTCAAAAATCACCCTGTATATGCTCTAGAACAGCATCTGCGGTGGAATGAGGTTATATATCCAAAGCGGGAGATTGGAAAAGTTGGGCTGAGTAAGCTATCACTGAACAAGAAAGCTCCGCCGTTGGAATCTGTATACCGCCGGACAGATGTACATTCCGTCAAGAGTGCGGATGGCTGGTACCGACAGGGGCGTAAAGTCAAGGCTGGAGAACAGCCGCTGAAGAGAGTCAA
Organism: Trichophyton verrucosum HKI 0517; assembly: GCF_000151505.1. Lineage (NCBI taxonomy): Eukaryota > Fungi > Ascomycota > Eurotiomycetes > Onygenales > Arthrodermataceae > Trichophyton > Trichophyton verrucosum. Next base: position 1,130 of record NW_003315216.1, on the reverse strand, counting down.
AGCGCGAGGCCAAATGCGCCAGCATATCTTCAACCCTGATGAAGAAGCCCCTGAGACACCCATGTATGCCGCCTATCAGACAGAGCTCTATATTCCAGAGCCAGTCCTTGACGGGAAGGTACCAAGAAATGAGTATGGGAATATTGATGTATATATACCTTCTATGGTCCCGCGGGGGGGATTCCACCTCAGACATCCGGATGCTGCTGAAGCAGCTAAGTTATTACGCATTGATTATGCTGATGCAGTTGTTGGCTTCAAGTTCAAAAAGCGACACGGTACAGCTGTCATAGACGGAATTGTTGCTGCCACTGAGTACCGAGAAGCTCTCGAAGCCATTATTTCGGGCATTAACGATGAAAGGCAACAGGCTGAAGAAACCCGCCGGACTATGGCTGCTCTTCACATGTGGAAACTGTTTTTGATCAAGCTCCGAGTCCTTGAGCGGGTGAACAGTTACAGAGTTGAAGGGGATGATAGTCGAGGAGACATGGTGCAAGGCGCACAAGAAGCGGAAGAACAAGGAGGCGGATTCCTACCCGAAAATGACCCTGTTGGCCAGATGATATCTTCTGCCAACGACTCTATAGACGACCCGTACATCCTGTATGAATCGGTAGAAACCAGCGGGAATTTAGAGGAAAGCATTGGTGGTGGCTTTTTGCCGGAACCGGAAATACCACAGCAAACCTCTACAGGGGATATGGCTCATGGGTTCTTGCGGGAAAGAGAACCTGTAGTGTCTGCCTCTCATCCTCGATATACTCTAGCTGTCGTTCCTGAACAAGACCACACCCGGCGACACCTGTCTGTCATTTCGACCGGGCCTGAACGGCAAGATAACGTGGAACCTGGAAGCTCTCAACCTGCAGATGGTACCCGCTCAGCTCCTATGACAGTTGATTCCCCTGAAAGAGAGGTCTCGGGACTGCCTGAGCTAGTACATGTCGATTCTGACAGCGATATAGACCGCAGCTCCATGATATCTCACGACCCCGAGGATGATGATGCGGAGCCAGAGTGGCTGCTGTCTGATTAACGTCTCACGAACCACTATTTATCTAGAGTGACATCCCCTGAGACTGTACATCAATATTGTACAATTCCGAATTACGTGCCCGCGTAGTTTG
>NW_003315215.1:27672-45163 GCF_000151505.1 Trichophyton verrucosum HKI 0517 | reverse complement strand
CTATAGTAGATAAAATTTATATTTACCTATTTATCTATAGATTGAGTTTTATTTATTTTTATATCTAAATAGAATAATAAAAGTTTACTTATATACCTTTACTAATTACTTATAGAATAATTAGTTAGACTTATTACTACTAATAGAGTTTTTATTTAATAACTTTATCTACTTTATTACTAAAAATACTTTATTCTATATTAATAATAATTATCATTTACCTCTTTTATAGTTTATAAATTCATTATTTATTAAATACTAATATTTAAATATCAATATAAAGAAATTTATAAATAATATAAAAAATATATATTAGTAAATTAAGCTAAACTTACTATATATTTAGAATTTTATATAATAATACTTTAAATTTAAACTATATAACTCCTATAAGAGCGATTCTATTTAGCTTAATATATATAATATTAAAATTTACTACTTTAATAAAAAATTTAATTTTAAATTTTTAGAATTATTTATAATTTATATTAAGATTAAATTTTAAATATATAAGTTTAATTTCTTCTATAATCTAGATATATATAATATTTTTTATATTTTTTTTCTATAATTATATTAGTTATATTTTAATAAAAACCTCCCTTAAGAGCCCTTAATTATAATATTTAAACCTCTAAATAAATAAATAATTTAAATAGTAGATTTTTACTATTTTAAAAATTATCTATAATATAATATTCGCTAGATAAATTCTCTTATTAGATTAAAAATATAGTATTCCTCTTTTTATATTTTAAATATAGTATATTTAATTTAATAGTATTATATACTTCATTTAAATTATCTAGCTTCCACTTTATTTTAGTAAATATTTTCTTTACTTATCCATATTTTATTTTATATATAACTAGTATATTTATTTTCCTTATCTTTTTCTCTATTAAAACTATAATAGTAGGGTACTTAAGTTCTAATTACTAGAGTTCTAGTAGTAAGATAGTAGGGCGATATTATAAATCTTAGTCTACTATAGCAGAGTACTACTAGATAGATAAAATGGACAGTAGTAGAATAAAAGGCTTATTAGATAATAGATTACGTATTCTATATTCTATTACTTCTACTCCTACTACCCCTCTCCCTCTTTATACTTAGTAATAAATAGTATAGTTACAAATACATACATGTACCACGATCTTCCTAATCATTAAGCTCTTCTTACAACATCTTAGCTGACTAATTATTTTTCACGTGACTATTTCTTGGCTTGGCCAATCAACTTAGTTAATATTAGTCAGGTAAAGTGGGTCTCCCGTTATCTTGGTATCACGTGATGAACACCAGCCCTAGATATTCTTGAGTAACGTCTTCGGGCCAGGCTTGAGCTTGGAAGATGCGACTCAGTTAGCATATACAATTTTAGGACTTTGTCAAAATAGCTGCCTCTCTTAAGTAGCTCTATTACTGTCTAAAAAGTAACTAATTAAGAGGAAATAGGAAATTACATCTTTACTAGTCATTGATAAGAAGGCAGCCAGCCGGTAGTGAGTCATCTTGAGCCTCGTGCGTGACCCATGAACCAACTAGGCTGACCTGGACTTGCATATCAGCACTATAGATACAAGGGCCCTTTTCTATGTTAATGTACTATGCGAGAGGACTGAACTCATTGACAACGTATTTTTCTGCGAGCCGTCAAGTCTCCAAGCATCATCCCTCTGCCTTCTCTCCGACTCGATATTTCCATCCCACCTCCTCGCGTTTCGTCCGTCTTCGCCGCCAGACATCTCCTTTTATACCTATCAGAATGGCGCCGCCTCGGGGAAGAGGGGGCAGAGATCAACCAAGAGAATATAGAATATCAAGAGAACTTACGTTTATCTTGCGACATGCAGCGGAGAAGGAAGGAATAAATATTGACAGACAGGGCTATGCCAACGTTGGCGAACTGGTTAGCATACAGACGGGCCCCTTTAAGCACCAGATACTGATACATCCTTCAGCTGCAATATAGAAAACTCAAGGGCCTAAAAGCCACCCTTTCTGACGTCCTAGAAGCAGTCTCTACCTCCGATAAGCAAAGATTTGGCCTTCTATATATCCCAGGTCAACCTACCTCAGCTGAGATAAAGGCAACAGAAGAGGCAACCACAGGTGATGGATCCTCTCTTTCAACTGCTACCAGTCAGGCACTCGCTGCGAATGACCCGGATCCGAATAATTACCTGATCCGTGCGCGACAAGGACATAGCATGAAGTGTATCGACGCCGCTTCGCTACTCACACCACTGACCCTCTCTGAAAATCCTCCTGTCTCCTTGCCTGATACTGTTGTTCATGGAACCTACCACGCTACATGGCCAAAGATACTTCAAAGCGGTGGGCTGAGGTGTATGGGAAGGAATCACATACATTTCGCCAGTGGCCCATCTATAAGTACAATCCTGCCTAATGGGAGATATGGAGAGGTCGCAACTCCTTCAACCAAAGGCCGAGGACAGGATGGCGTAATTTCTGGGATGAGAGCAGATGCTCAGATACTGATATATATTGACCTTAAGCGTGCCTTGGCTGCTGGGTGTCCATTCGGCCTAAGCGAGAATGGCGTGATTTTAAGTGAGGGTATGTCTACCGATGGGACCGAAGACAAGAAGATTGGACTTGAATTCTTCGACATCGTGGTCGAAAGAAAGAACGGCTTGGGCGTATTGTGGGAGAACGGAGAACTGGTGAAAGAGTCACCAGACTGGATGTTAAACGCAAAAGCCCCAGCAGGAAAAGGTGGACAGAAGGGGCAGGGCGGGAAAGGTAAAGGCAAAGCCCCACGGTTGAAGGTAGAGAGAGACACGGATCATATAGACGAGGATTGATTGTATACCATTTCATGACTAGTTGTGCGATATTCATGTCTTTATAGTGAAGACTACCCGGATACATGGTCTCGGCGTAAATCAAACGAAATAACTACTATAATATTTAGTGTGAGGGAGGTTACTCGTATGAATAAAAGATGGTTCCTGCGCCGTCTTGGCGCATCGGGAGTGACATAAGCTTAAATAAGGTGAAATGTCGTAGTAAATATAGAACACCAACGAGCAGATTTTATGAAGCCAACAGGCGAGCCCCACCAACACACAATAGCATCAATGGTGTAAGGGTAGCACGGGTGCCTTCCATTCACAATTGGTCAAGCACCCAATCCGCGTTCGAGTCGCGGTTGATGCACAAGAGATAATTTAAATTGTCAGAATTTCTCTCCCGCTGCTGGCACTGGAGTGAATCTTGCTATTTATTTACCTCGATATAATAGCAAGATTCCAGCCGATGATTGCATATTCATTCGTTGGCAATGATTAAGTCTAGTTCATATTACAAAGTGTGTTCCAAACCATTCCTTAACCTCTCTAGCTCACCCTTAGAATTTTCAAACGCACGCTTAGCTTCCTCATACTGTTCATGCGGAACCCATCCATCTTTGCCAAGGAGACTGGCTCGGAAGTTCTCGAATTCGCTGAATGATTCCCCCCATTCCTCGGCCTGTTGACGTGCTTGTTTTATCTCTTCCTCTGTGAATGAAATAGGGCACTTCAGAGTCACGCCATTTCTTCGTGTTATCTGATCCCATTGTTCATAAATTTGAATGAGAAGCTCTCTCAGGGGTATTGGTCCGTCAAACGCAGACTGTTGGACAATATAAAATATAAACGAGGTGGGACACTCATCATTTCTCATTGCATCCATCGCCTTGGCTAACAGCGGGTTCATTTTTCTCGATGCCAACTCGTAAAATTTCTTTAACCTTAGGCGGTCAAGCGAATCTTCGGCCAGCTTTTTCTCCTCTATTGATAACGTATCAAAGTGCTCTGGGAGCGTAAGATGGACGGCACCCCAAGTGTATGGATCCTCACAGTCGAAAATTGAGGGAAATCTAGACTGCATGAAGATCGGGGAACTATAGGTTGCTTGCCAGTCGATTATACCCGAAACTTTTGATGGGTCCGTTTCATCAACAAATATATTGTCAAAATGAAGATCCTGGTGCATTAGGATAGGTTGAATGATTTCAGATGGAGGTATTATGTAAGGTAGAACGGTAATAAACTGTTCGAGGAGCTTGACGTGGAGTTTAGAGGAAGATGGCGTACTGACTCGTTCCCAAAATGGCAAGGTATCACCTGGACTAGCGAGGTTGAAATTCTGAACTGAACATATCTCACGCTTCGCTATAGCAGCAAGGTACTCCACAGCCGTCTCCCCTTCAAACTGTAAGCTTATAAAAGCAAAGGAATTAGTGTCTGGTTAAACTCACAAGGTCCGTGACTGATGTTTTGTTTCTCATCATTGTCGGCATAGAAGGCCCTCTCCGTTGTTGGGCCAATAACGAATCGGGATACTTCGTTTTCCTTTCCAGGCACTTTTTCAGCATTAATAGCTTTGAGGTATCCCGGATAACTTTCCTCGTATGCATCTTTATAATAGAGGCTGCCGTAGCCAGTAAACGGCGTGTTCACAAGTTTCCTCTCAATCTCAACGACATTCTTGACTAAATTGAAACGTTGTCTTTCAGACATGTTGTCCCAAACCTCACTCAATTGACGGCCGCCCACCCTCTCCATTAACATATACTCGGCGCCTACTAGATTCTGGTGTGGCCCTGGGGAGCTCCATGCAAGAACTTTAGGAACAGGAATATCAAGGACCGTGCGAAGCTATAAATGAAAGTATTCAAGTTAACACACTTTCATCCTCATCAAAATCGGAGTCAAACGTTTCTCTTACGAATTCGAGAGTTGCAACTTCACTGGAAACAACCATTTTCGGATTCCCAGCATTTGGGTTAGGTATTCTTGCTATGACATCCTTGCCATTCTCCATTTTCACCGAGAACACCTTGTTATAAAGGCCTTCTGGTAGTTTTCTCAACTGAACGCACGGGCTGCCAAGTATGGTGGAAGCACATTTTTTGAGAGCTTCGATATCGAATTCAACATACCGTGCTTTCAATTGCTTTTCCTCGTTATAAAGCCAACGGCCAGAGGTGTAAGAGAAGAGCTCGTTTGTTTCTTTAGACATGCTTGTTCTCTTGAGATCCGTGAGGGTTCGAAGATTAGTTTTGTTTGTAAGAGAAATGTCGAGTTTTCTTTGTCTCATTGAAGTGCGGCCATATAACAAGAGTTGTCTGAGTGCCATTATCTCACTCAGGCGCCGTTGGAAGGGTTAGAGTCAAATATAAACACGGGACATGGCAGAACCATTAGATACAGGTCTGCGTTGGAGAGGCTGGGACTTACGTCACGTGCATATAAGTAACTCTCAGGATTAGTCATCCTCTTGTGTCTGTAGAACTCGCAGATAGCTCATGTTCCGTTGTGGACATGGGGCATAAGGCCTTTTTGTCCCATGGTCCTGTGGTCCATGTTCCGACAGAACTGCCAGTTTCCGTATTAGTCAGCTACGGGAGTACATCTCGCTTGGTTAAAGCCGCAGCACATTTTTCTGACTAACCAATTTAGTTCAGTTAACTCCAGATCCACGGGCACATCACTAGTTACCTGGTTCCATTCTTGTCACTACCTTGTACCTTAACTCGCTCACTCAAACTAACGAATAACCCACGCCAAAAGGAAAAGAATCGAAGTAGCCACCTGGCTGGTAGAAAAACAAGTAATCACTATAGAGTGCCCAGTTTCAAAGAATGCGGCCTCTACCGCGCTCATTTGACATTTTAGGCTCTGTATACACTGATGACGTCTAGACTTTTCTATCTACCCATAACACAGCGCAAATAATCCCGCACTCAGAAGGGCGGTGGGCATGACAATGACATGGTCTTGGCATGTGGAGGCCGGGTAACCCGGAGTAACTTGCTAGTTAATCAGTTAGATACCAAGAGTTATGTTCACTGGCCAACTAACTAACTCGTCGACAGGGCGCTTAATGAGTCAGCTATTTATAGGATTATACAAAAATATCTGGCATGGGTAATTAAATATTAAAGTAAATCCGGGGCCAAATGTACTAATAATAGCTTTCCAACTTCATTATTTGTAGACATCGGTTCTAAGTGGTCGACTAGATACCTAACTAGTTATGCATGAGCAGGAAGTTTCACATCACCTTTGCCTCAATCACATCACAGTACGCTAACCATGCATTCATCCAAAATTAGATGTATACTCTGTACTTGAGAACAGATCAGCCCCCAGTCATTAAACAATCCATATTTTGCCCGGCGCTTAGCAGGGTTGTGTGATTCTCTGGCCTTGGATATAAATAATGGGTAAACTACCTACCTTTCATTTCTGGAGCTCTTCCACTACAAGTTACGGATTCACTCGAAACCAAACCTCCACTGCTGTAAGTCAATATTCATGCTCTATGATGCGAACTATTGACCAACAAGAAGTATTAGTGAAAGAATTGACTCTGTTCCACAAAAATGGGTGTTGTCAGGGAGACTATCGGCCTTCTTCGGACGCGTTGCCTGAAATCTGCATCCAGCAGACAGAAGCTACTTCGACCGTCAGTTGGTGACAATTCGGCTGCAGGACGCCGCATTATCCCAGCTCCTAGCCATGATGCAAACATTGGAGTGCGGATTGACAGGGGTGTTCAGGTTGGGAACCTCGTCAAAATTTACGTCCAGCCAAACAAGAACGCTACCAATAAGACTATACGAGAAATGGCGAACAAAAATAGTCACCAAAACATTGCGGAAACCTGGGTTAATGTCGAAGACCCTGTCGATAACACAACCGTCGACAAAGTGTTTGATGCCCTTGATGAGTGTGCTAAAGAGAATGGACATTGAACGGGTTTATGGTATTAACTCAATAATACTGGGCTCGCATGTAATTAAATTACTCTCAATATATTTGTGTTACCATGAGGGAAGGAAGCAGAGGGTGGTGATAGATTGAAATGAAGTCCACAGGGTTAACTTACATTTGACTTACCAAATAAGCTTATTCCCCTATCAAGCTAATAACTTTAGGGTAAACATCCCATAAATGTATCTGACAATATCCTATTTTGTTTGAATTTATCCTTTCCAGTTTTTATTTATTTGTTTACTTATCCGGCGTTATATATCATAAAAACTAATATAAATGCCTAAAAGATTATAGCCATGATAGCTTCAAGTAGCTAACTAGTTACTTCTTGTGGTTCTTGAAAGTTAACTTTAACTAGACCATTATTTGGGTAACTTCTACCCTTATGTCACGGAACTATACATTTTGTCTATAAGACACCCTCACATTCATCTCTTTCTAAAAGAATATACCATAACATATACTGGTCCACGGACTAGTAGTATTAATAATACTGATATCAAATCGACGCAACAACTAGCGAATAGTGCAGTTAGCATCCAACTTTATTATATATACCTGGATATTGATATAGGACATACTTCCGGAAATACTTTGTTCAGGTTCATCATGGCGATGGGGATACCCAGGCACCGTGTTGTGCCGTGTCCAAAAATGAGCTCCTGGACTCGTGACATCTCTTGTAGGCGCGCTTCGTCGTGAATTAACCAACGTTCAGGCCGGAACACCCGAGGATCATTACCAAACACTGGATTTAGCTGAACGCCCCAGGTATTCAAGCCGATGAATGTGCCTTCAGGGATATGCTGTCCATTGTATGTATCTCCTCCAGCAGGAACCATGCGTTCGCGCAACTGAGCTACAGGTGGGAAACAACGAAGACCTTCCTTTATACAGGCCTGGAGATATGGTAAGCGACGCGCTTCCTGGTCTCGAATCGGCGAGGATATCTTCCCACTGGCTTCTGCTTCGTCGATTTCCTTGGTCAGCCGGGCATATACTCGTGGATTGGACGCTACAGCAAGTAAGGTTGCCCTGATTGCAGTTGCAGTTGTATCGGAACCGGCGACCCTTAGAGTTCGTTAGAATTATATCATAATGTTAAATGGTTGATGGATCAGAGCTCACAAGGATATAATTAACTCTGTTTCTGCCTCACTTGGAGAAAGTCCATGCTTCATAAAAGATGTGAGCATGTCCTTCTTCGGTTCACTCTTGGACTGTTGTCTCTTCTCGACTTCATTACGAGTGATCTAACTGTTGTCAACGTACCACCACGAGGGACAGCGACTTGAACGTTTGGATATTATTCATAACGTACCCCCATGATTATACCAATTCCACTTTTATCCTGAGATGAAGGTACTATGAGCCTTCTCATGAAAGGAAGTCCCACTAACCAGTGCAACAGATCGTTGATTTCGATAATGACCGAGAAATGTTGAACGATGGGTAGTTGTGATTCGATTGTTTTCAGAAAGTTGGACACGTCGCTATCTGTCTTCACAAATCCCATTGGCTTTCCAAAGCAAATGTGTGTGATCATATCGACAGCCAGGAACTGGACCCGTTTGGCAATGTCAAATGCATTTGTCCCATTATCATCAGAGAGCCATTTCCGCTCAATCACATCGACAAAATCCTGGATACGCTCATCAATCATGTCTTCTAGCCCCTCCACGTCCCGTCCTGCGTATGCCCCAGACATTTGATGTCGTAGGTGATTATGTCGACCTGGATGTCTTTCAGATACTATATTCGGCACCTCAAGGTCAATCCTAATGGAGTCAAACCATGGTCCACGGGTATAATGCGATCGGGCTGCGAGAATCTTGCGTATAAATTCTGGATCATCGGTAAGGAGGTGGTTCGGCCCAATTCGAGCAACGGGACCATATTGCTGGTTGACATTTATAAATCGACTTGCGGATTCGCCGGAAGCTATTGTTTTGCACAGCCATAGGCGTGTAAATGCCGCCCATGGTGGGCCATGGAACGCACTAAGGCGCAAGTAACGTGCTGTACTTGACCAGATGACATATATGACTATCCCCGATATGATGGCAAGGCTCACAGCCGAAGGGTGTGTTGAAATGTGGGATTTTGCAGCTCTGAGCCATTGATCCGTCTCTAGCACTGCCTGTGCATAGTCTAGAACGATCGTGTGCGGAAGGATTGACGTTGTCAAATTCGAAGCCATGTTAATAAGACGTTCAATTTAATAGCAGATAACCGCCATATGCTCGCTTTCCTATCAGTATCTAGAACGGCTAACGAGCGAAAGTGGCAGGCTAGTTATATATAGTGGAAATATATGGACCAGCTTACTCCGTAAAGAGTTTCGCAGCTGCCGACCCCTTGTTGGGCCACCAGCTCAACCTTTACCCTGTTGACGGAGTAATTTACAGGGAGAAGACAGGCCGGGGGGCCAAGTTACTCTGGGTATAGTCTCTGGTCTCGAGTCACCTAGCTGCAGCCGGGCATGCATAAAAATCCAGGGTACACCATAAGCGGCCCCATTTTCAAACACGGCAGATAAGTGCTAAAGGAGGATACATGGGTTCATTCTCTGGAAATCACACTATTCAGCTGGTATGTGAAAATACTCTCCTTTCGGGGGTGTGGAATATGGGTATATAAGTGCTATTCTACTCGCACGGTTGGTTAACCAGCTATCCGTACTCCGTACAGATAATTTTTTGCATAGTGGACGTTGAGATTAGAGGTATAAAATTTTCCCTGCAGTTTGTTAGGCTGCGTTGTATTTTCTTTCGCTTCTTACTGGTGTATTTATCAGACCCAAGAAAATCCCTTCTCAAATCCAAAGGCTGTATGGAGTCACTTACTTAAGTAGTATAGTGGTTATGCAGGTGTGCAGGGGGGTTTCGCTACTCCGGCCCTCGGAAATGTGGATCTTATTGGGGCCAGAATCCGGAGTAAAGGCATGGTTATCTTTCTCCGGAATTGAGTATTGAGGCGTAGAGCTATGCAAAGCAAGGAAAGAGATAAAGTGCTCTTCTTATGTTCGCCAACTGTCTTCTAGTGGAGAGAATATTTTCTCTGTTAGACGTGATTAGCCTGTGCCATTCATTAGTAAACGAAGAACTCACATCCGAACATATAGACAGGCATCATATCAACGGGCTAGGATTTCTTTAGAACCTACGGGCCCATATCGAAATATTTAGTTAATATATCGCACCCATGATAGGGTCGCGGAAGTTGTCTGTAGGTCAAGCTCCTCCACATAGTTACGTAAACGCAAGGGAAGCTCGTTGATAGTCAGCGAAGCGGACGAAGAACCAAGAGTATAGGACTTACTAGCGATACCATTATTATCATAAGGCTCTAGAATTTAGCAAGTGCTTGACTTCCTTGTCAGTAATATATATCTAGCTTACGGAGTACTCGCCAACCGAGTTAGCGTTTACTCCGGTTACCGTAAAGGCAAACAATTAACCACCAAACCGAGACGGCGTCTCGTTAATATTATACTAGAAGACTTCAAAGGCTCGGCAATTTCAATCAATATCTTGTAAAAGTTTTTAAAAGAGGATTGAACCAAACATTTTTAGGGAGTAGTCTACGTAATAACAACAGTGGTTAGGTAACGGTCATCGAGTTATCCTTTTACCTAAAGTTTTAAGGCTATTCTACGGGCCGCCGCCCCACCCGGACCGAACCTCTCCTCGAAGCGCAATCGCGGGCATAAGTCTGCAAGTCAACAGTCTAATATCACCTCTTCCAAGGCAAGGAAGCCAATAAAGTCCCAACGTAATGAAGAGCTAACGTTGCATAGGTTTAGTGCATTCATTCAATTAATTGGGCGAAAGAGTGAGCGTATCTGGGCTCCCATTAGTTAACTTCGACGACTACTGATTTGCTGCTTCTAGACCAGTATTGGCCGCCCCGTCAACCCTGCACTTTCCATTGTACCGATGATCTTGGAGGGATGTATTTTGAGAGCGTCTTGAAAGAGCCCCATGGAGACCAAGGGTTGATTCCACATTCCACCGGGATATTGACAGAGTTTGTGGTCCAAACAAAGTATATGAGATGGTGTTAGTATGGGGTGGTAGGGAACTATCCATGGGATACCCGCTAATTGTTCAACGCCCCATAGCTCGGCTTGATGGGAAAGACAAGGTACATGCTATTGGTATGAAGTTATCAAACGGTTTAGATGGAAGTATAGCTCCATATACAGCTATACTCGTATTTTTTGTGTTGGTATCAATAGATGAAAGCCAGATGTGAGATGGATGGGTATTCTTTCCTTCCTTGATTCTCGAAAAATCAGCTAGCCTAACAAAAATTATATGAACCAACCGTTATCCTTTTCTAAATTATAAACGGCACCCTTCTACCGTAACAGTGCCTGCAATTCTCTCCAAACCGAAAACAGAAATGTACTTGTTGGAGGAGTTAATTTGTTCAATCAGAGAGCCAGCAGTGATGTCAATATCTATGGAATCTGCTTCTGAGTATGCAAGAGTGCTCTTGACTTCCTTGAAGAAAATGTTTCTCTCATTGTCGGCAGGTCACTGGGGAGAAAATGGCACCCCTGCACACCACATGCTGGATTCTGCCATATTGTCGACTATATCCACCAGGTTCACGGATTCCGGTTGATTAACATACGAAACCAACTATAGCTATCGCATAGGTTGCAGAGGTGATAAAATTTCCAATTCAAGGTTTGTATACTTTGTAGAGCAAGCGGGAATCCACAATGAATACGCTGAGAGGGAACTGGAGGGACTGTCAATCTATTGATGGGGAATTGATTCGTCTGGGCCTCCCGACGGGTAGGTAGGCTTTGTACATGCGATTCTGCTGGTATGCGGGGTCAACAGACAGGATATTTCTGCAAATGGTTCATTGAAGGAACCTAGTCGCTGCGGGGTGCTTGGTGTGAGACCCTAGGGCTCACTACATGTACATGGACATGGGCAAGTGAATTGCCGTGTTTGGCGATAAGACGAACGTGATATGAAAGCCATCACTGGCCAAGCTGGAGTGAAGACGCCAAATATCCATGGTGGATTTCATAGTCGGGGTATTGTGATGCCCCAGGTGCAAGTAATGGCATCTACTTCGTATATTAAGAGAGGAGACAACAATTCCTGCCTGGATCAAGAATCCTGGTATCACACTTCATACTTCTGAGTCGTTTGTTCAACTCTGTGGCACATTGAGAAAGGTAGTGGTTAGCAATTCGCTGTCTAGAAGGATGGTATGTTGAAAGGATGCCCTTTAAACTTCTGCGCTTGGTGGAACAACCTAAACAGCTGATTAATATAGCATGTGACTACTTTCATCAGCTGGAGAGATTCAAGTCATGTGACAATTACACAATGACTAATACAAAATATTTCCCATTAAGGAAATATGTTTCTTACTCATCTCATGACTCAGCAGTAACGATAATATTACCAAATATACATGTATCAACCAATAACAATATAGTATTTTATAGAATACAGTCTCAAGCTGTACTAAAATTACCCGTCCAAACCTAAGATGAAAAAGGGGGGGTCCAAGCATCAACGAACCATCTGGTTTCAAGGGACGAACGCGAGATCACAAACGGTAAAAAAGAAAAGAAAGGAGAAAGAGAGAAAAAAGAAAAGAAAAGAAAAGGACAACGCAAAACAAGAGTCTGGCCCTCTCGACAAGCCATGATCACCAATTTAAAGAACCAAAAGCAGATAAAAAAAAGGGGAACGATCGATCAGACGGCAAGATTGATCTCCACTACTCCATGTTTTTTCAACTAATCTTAAACGCTCTCTCCAGTCGATCTAATATATATGGTAATATCGCTTATCGCTTTTACTACTCCGTATGGGGATATGAGTTTATGGGCAGGTTTATCATCGATCCAATGTATCGAAAGCTAGCTCGCCCCCCTTTTTTTTTTGCCATCCTGCTAGGAACTTGAAAAAGATGGGCTTTCGAGAAAACAAGGCCCGTTGCACCCGCTGTTTCGAAAAAGCTCAATCCTTGCAAGTTCATAAGTAAAAGGGGGAAAAACAAAACAGGATGGATGAACCAGGTCTCAATTGTTTTTACTTGAATTGAGAAACGAGCGGCCAGCCGGGGAATGGAATCCTGGAAAATATGCCATGATGGCTTGCGTTTATGGTACGAATCAGGGGGTATAAAGGTGCAAAAAGAGGTCCATTTTGATGGTGGTGGCGGCGTCTCCTTTTTGGGTGGCGGTCAGAGAAGGCCTGTAACTCGTTAGCTGTTGAGAGCGGTGAAGCAGTTAGTAGTACTCCGTAACAGGAGAGCAAGAGAGAGAGAGGGAGAGAGAGTCGACGTGGCGTCTGTGAGACTCTTGGGTGAGGTTATAATATTGTTAGAGGTCGACAGCGAAGGTCGAGATTGCTGTGAATGTATGTAAAGTAAGTTCCAATGTTAGGCCGTCGAATGAGAAGGCAGAGAGACGCTGGACGCAGCGAGGAAAAGGCGGCTATAAAGTTCAGCCAATCAGAGGCCGTGCCCTGCCCTGTGATGTGAGGTTGGGCATGCATGAGCCCTACAGTCAGCACAGCACAGTCAAGACTCGACAAGATGCATGGTTATGCACATTTTTGACAGGACCAGCCATGAGCCGTGAGCCGTGAGCCCGTGGGGGAAGCGTCGGAAGGGCGAGGGCGAGTGAGGAGAGAAGCGAGGGACGCGTGGGCAAAGGGGGAGGAGGAGGGAGCGCAGGCAGGTCGGGGTCGGAAAAGAACGGAGGGACCCAACGCTGTTACATCTAGATGTTTGCCCAGGGTTTATGTTATCGAGAACCCTGAGAGCGATCTGTGATGATGCAATGATGCGATGATGCGGACTGTGCGACATGCCGTAGCACTGGCGCTGTCCTGACGCGCAAGGTGTCTGGAGTCTGCGGGCTCAGAGCGGAGGCCTTTAGGCGAAAAGAGGGCTGAAGTTGGGTTCTAATACCGACAACTATATGGGCGACCTTGGTAGCTGGAGTGATTACTATTGTTTACTTGCTTGCTAAAGTGGGATGGATGGATATAATTATTGGGTACGAGCGTTACGCGAGGGAGGCGAAGTAAGCGACGGGGAGAATCCCAACCCCTCATCGCAGAAAGAAGCACAGGCAGGACAGGAAGAAAGAACAAGCAGGTGGGAGACGTCAGTTGCATGACTTGCATCATCGTCACGGCGAGCGACGAGAGCAGGCAGAGGCAGAGGAAGATGGAGGAAAGGCGCGCAGTGGTTGGCCGGTGGACGAGCGGCCAATGGCAGAGGGGGACTCGGGCAGCCGCCGGAGCAGCGCGAAAGGTCTGGCGGGAGGCGCGGGTGGAGAGGCAGGCCAGGAAGGAAGAAGCAGGAAGACGCAGGCTGGACAGTGGAAGCCAGCGGAAGAAGATGGAATGTATCTTTACCTTTATCTTTGTCTTTGCCTTTTGTCGGGCTTTATATCTGTCTTTATGTCTGTCTTTGTCTAGTCGTTACTGCATGGCTGCTGCTATCTACTACTATCTACTATCTATCTCTGTGATCTCCATCTCTTATCAGCTTATCGCTCTGTGTATCTGCCCGCTGAGTCAGCTCACGTGCCACCCACCAGATCGGGTCAACCCGGCCTAGCGCCCAAAGCGGCTTAGCCTGCGGGAGACCCTAAAAAAGCAAAGAGTAAAAAGTGGGTCCCACCTGACTCTCCCTGGCTTGGCAAGGCCCTTTCCCCAAAGGGGCCAGGTCTCCACTTTTCCGTCCTTTCTGCACGCTCTTTTCGCCTTTTCTCGTCCTTCCTCGCCCTTCCGGCTTCTTCTTCTTCTTCTTCTTCTCTTCTTCTTCTCTTTCTCTTCTGCTTTTTAATTCTATAGCAACAACACTACAGACAGCAGATCCAGCAGCACCGAACAGCCCCCCGAGAAGACGCAAGCAAGCAAGCAGAGAAGACGCAGAAGCTGCAGAAGAAAGTGACCAAGATTTCATCCCTGACCTTCTGGCTCTTTTTACTTACTTGACTGGCCCATTCTCTTTTTTCCTCTTGTTTTCTCCACTTTCTGTACAGTCTTAATATATCCGCGTCTTTCTTCTTCTTCTTCTTCTTCTTACTACTACTTCCTACCAACAACAACAGCAACAAACAAGAGGACTCTACACAGAGTCCTGGCCTATCTGTGATCACTCTCAGCTCGAGATATCCGCGCCTGCGTGTCGTATTTGTGGTCTTCACTGACGTTGGTTCCCTTTTTCCCCTTTTGGGCGTTGTTTGTTCCTATGACTCCAGAGTGGTCGCGTTAGTCACATGCTAATCTCACTCACTCGATACTCGCAGTCACAATAACAACAACAACAGCCCATCATCCACCGCATAACAACCCTCCCTCCAGATACCATCGTCAGAGTCATGGCTCCTCGCTCAGCTCCCAAGACGGCCTCCATGGACATCCCCAAGTCGCGCGATGCTCCTCGCCGCCATGGCATGCTGCCTACGCCTCCCTCGTCCATCTCCCCTTGCCTCAACCCCCAGGGCTTCAAGCAGCGTGTCACCCAGGAGGCCCTCCACCAGTATAACCTCCGCTCGCCGCCGGCCTCCTCTTCCCTCGTTCCACATGACACCCGGCACGAGATAGACGCAGTCGACTCAGACATCGACCTCCAAGACACTGAAGACAGGCGTGTTCCTTCATCAGTCGCAGTCGCATCCGCCGCCGCAGCCGCTTCAAAGGGCAAGGCTGATGTCTCGGGAGACATCACCCCTGCCATGTTGGCCAGACACTACCTGCCCGACATCCTGCTCGCACACGGCCCGCTTGCCATCAGACACATCATGGGGTACTTGACGACCTCTGTGCCTGGGTTCGCCATGATACCGCCTGCCAAGGCTAGGAGACTCGTCGTGGCTGGCCTAGAGGGCAAGGCGTCGCTCTCAGCCAACGCTGACTCCATGGATGACGGCGAGGTCGAGTTCGAAAAAGTCGGATGGGGTCGCTGGGACGCCTACCGTCGTGGCCAGCAGAAGCGGGAAGGAGAGAATCATCACACTGCCACTGAGCGTGCTGGCCACGTCAACCACCATCACCTTTCCTTGCCTCACTACTACGCCCCCGCAGACTCGCCCATATTCTCCCACTCAGACTTCAACCAGAACCAAGACATCGACGAGGCGGACAAGATGTCCCTCGACGACGACGGTGCCAGCCAGCCACGCATGTACTGCTCTTCCTCTGCTTCTGAGGAGCCAGACATCATGGACGGCGACTGGGATGAGGCTGACATGACTGACGAGGAGGACTGGGCGAACATCGGTGCCGACGCACTCAGAGCGCAATCCCTCGGCCAGGAGCCTTCCATGTCGTCATCTGTCTACGCTCGAGGATGTGGCTATGGCTATGGCCACAGCTACGGCTACGGAGGAGGACCATCTTCCTCTGCTCTGGCCAAGGCTGCTCCCATCGCCATGCCCGGTGGCAACGTCGAGGAACGTGCCGCTGTCGAAGCACTCCTGCAGCTCGGGTCGATGTAGTCTCCCTTGTCCAACCAACATCGGACCTTCGCGCGTCAACTCCACCCAAAACAACACATGCATATACCTTACCACTTCATTTCTATACTTCCCCCCCCTTTCTTTTCTATTAAACCAGCATACAATATTTTAATCCCCAAGACACGACCCGAAACGAAGCCTTACCCCCTTTCATTCCTTTTTTTCCTCACGATAAAACTACGCGTGGCTGGCCCCCGATCGTATACTTATCAACCCACACTCCTTTTTTTGGCCTCACGATGTATATTTCTCTCCTTATATTTTTCTTTTCTTTTCTTTTCTTTTTTTATCTTTCCAGCGTTTTACTTAATGTGTTATCTTCACTGATCGTGAATTTCCGATCTGACGGTGGCGGTGTTTTCATCCTTTTCCTCCCTTTCTACCTCCTTTCTTGGCCGGTTGGCGACTTGCATATCTGGAATATGGCGCAAGCTGAGGAATCCACATGCGCACCAAAACCCACCGAACAACCAGCGAACGACCACTCGACTCTTTTTTTTCTTTACTTGTTTCAACATAAACGCGCGATCCGAATTGCTTCCGTGCCAGACCAGCCATCTCAACAATGGCAGCGTTATCTGAGACACGATGGGCACCGGAAGTCGAAGGTGACGGTCGAAGTTGAATTCGAGCTCGAAAAGTCGAAGTCGATCTGGAACAGAATCTGGGAATTATCAATCAATTAATCAGTTAATGGGAGAGAGAAAAGAAAAAAAAAAGAAGAAGAAAGAAAGAAAGAAAAATAACCTGGCTGGCTGGCGCGTTTGTCTTGTTATGCTCTGCTTTCTATCTTGCTCTTGCTCTTCGTTTCGTCTTCTTCCCTGTTTGTTCCATGTCCACCAGCAAAAAGCAACAGCCGTTAGAAGATCAGGAACAAGAGAGATGAAGAAAAAAAAAGAAAACATGCAAGCATCAAACAAACAAACAAACAAACCAGACCAAACTAAACCAAACAGCCATCATTCTTCCTGTTTTTCCTTTCCCTCATCTTTATACCCCCTTTTTATTCTTTCTTTCCTATGTTCAAGCATCATGATTCCCCCATATCTCATGTTTATTGTTCTCCTTCTTCCCTTTGTTCTGTCCTGCCTGCCTGCCTGCCTGCCTGCTACGATATGCCATGATACCACAACGATTTCCCCCCAACTCCATCCGCCGAATATCAAGAAACATCCAC
>NW_003315215.1:23569-27662 GCF_000151505.1 Trichophyton verrucosum HKI 0517 | reverse complement strand
AATGAGAATAACCTTGGAAGAGAAATAAGAAAACAACACAAAAAAAGGACTCAACCCACATACACACACGCTCGGCGCAGAATCCGTTTCTTAACGTCATTTGCATGGTTTTTTGGTTCTGGACGGTGGCATTCAGCGGCGAGGACGGGCGACAGGAGGAGAGGGAGGTATGGATGGTCCGGTCATCTTAACTGCATTGCACTGGACATCTAACCACCCTTGCCCTGCTCGTCTGTTTTGCGTGTCTTGTCTGCCTGTCTTCCTTGCCCCTTTTCCCCCCCAGTTTTACGAGCCTTCTCTTCCCTTCTCCTCTCTACTTCTACACAGCCAGCTAGCCAGCGGAAAATGCACGACATCTTGGTCTTCCGTCCAGCAACTTACTTGGTCATCTTAACTGTATTGTACTGGGGAGTTTGTGCACCCTGGGCGATAGCTCTGCAGTTCCCTGTCTTGCATTGGCTGTGTTGGAGGGTGTTTTTTTTATCAGCTATTTTTTTGCGTCTACTAGCTAGGTAGTTTCTTTTTCCTTCCATGGGGGGGTTGATCAGATATTGAGACAAGATGAGATGTTTGATACATACTACATATCCTTACTACACTACACTCTACACTACTACAACACTACATTATACATACACTTACTATACGCAATAACTAATTAATGAAGACACGCTAATTTCATACCTCTCTCCCCCATCTACCTATTTCACAGTGTAAAAAAAGGAAATGCCGTAAAAATACAATTAAACCAATGATACAATGATTAGTATACCCGAAAAGCCGTCTTTCTACCTGCTGCCCTCTACGAGCGGGAATTAACCCACCTCCAAATCCCCTCTTCTGCCTCTGCCATTCTCTCTCCAGCACTCTTCATCCACGAAAGCGTGGTCTCCCATGCCCCAGCAGCCGAATTCCACAACCACTCGCCATCGTCTGCTGCTTGGTCATTGCGATCCTCATCGTCGCCAAAGAAGTCATACTGGTACACATATCGTCCTCCCGCTTCTCCGGGCGCTGGATCCCAGACCTGCCGCATACCAAAATGCGGGCCCTCGCCGGTACCAAACCCCGCGCCGTCTGCAGCCAGTGTTGCGGGTGACGGCTGGGCGATGGCGGGATTCTGGCGGTATCCCGGTGGATGCTCAAGGTTGGGCAATGTATTATTGCTGTGGCTTGAGCTCGATGCTGAGCGTTGATGTTGATGCGGTAGCGTTTGGAAGTGATGGTGCTGAGCATGTGTTTGAGTATCTATATGTGCGCTCGGCGGTTTTGTAGTCGTCGTTGACTCCTTGTAGAGGTGCATTTCTGATGCTTTGGGAGGAGGAGGGATGGGTTTGGCGGCGTTGGGGGTCTCTTGGGGTGGCACACTGGCGCCTGTCCATGACGTACTCTGCCCTGTATATGGGGAAGGAAAGGGCTGTGGTTGCGGTGGAGGAGGAACAGGTGAAGGTGAGTCTTCTGAGGTGGCTGCTGGGGCCGTTGGTGTTGGGCCAGGAGCTGGCTCGGCTTCAGGAGCCGTTATTGTAGACCTTGCTGTGGTGGATGTAGTAGTATGGAGATGTGTCTCCTCCTGACGCGACGCAGCCCCAGCTGGCGACTTCTCCGACTCGTTCTCCATCCTCGACCGAAGGAACCGATGGCAGCGTGTGAAGCCCACAAGGTTAAACAAACGGGTATGTGTATTTGAATGCAGCAGCTGATGTTTTCCTGCTGGGGATGTTCTTGATGCTCTTGTAGTAGAAAGCGAGTTCTACTGCAATCGAAGCTGGCTGAGCGGAAGCTACGTCATATCATGTGACCCCACTCGAGAGCTCTGATTGGCTCTCGGGCGAGGGACCTGCGTGGAAAGGACGGGGACGAGGGAGACAGTTTGAGAGCAATAAAAAAAAAAAGGACATTTTTCTATCTGACAAGGTTGTACATAGTGAAAACACAGAAGGAAAAAGGCAGGGGGGGACAAGGGAGAGAAATTGATTGAATGCCAAGATGTCACAGGAGGAAATACACAGAAAATCAGCAGGAAAGAGACCTCGCATGTAGTAGTGGTAAAGTACAGATGGGTAGTGAAAGGGAAAACGCGACCCTGTCTCCGATTTCTCTAATGCATCGAGAACGAGGACGATAGGATTCGGTAGTTCTCGACGCACTGTTGTTGTTCCATGATGCTGCTCCGGGGGCGTCAAGACACTCCTCACTTCTCTCCCAGAGGAAGAAGCACCAACGGCCATCACGAATGAACACTCAAGGGACTGTGATCCATTATGGTCCGGGTTTCGGCGGGCGAGCCGTTTACTTGAACTTCTTTCCGAAGAGGAGGAGCTGGACCTGGTCGTAGATGGAGAGGACACCAGCACCGGCAACACCACGGAGGATGTTGGCACCAGCGCCCTTGAAGAAGGAGCGGATACCCTCCTTAGCCATGATCTGGCGGGCAGCATCGAAGGAAGAAGAGTACTTGACGGCCTGCATAGCTTGTTAGATATGATACACCAGTATATAGTTGGCGGTATGGATAATATGATACGTACCTCACCAGAAGTCATCATCATACGACGACGGACAGTGTCAAGAGGATAAGAAGCAATACCAGCACCAGTGGTGACAGTCCAGCCGAGCAAGAAGGAGGCAAGGAAGTTACCCTCGAGAGGTCCAACGAGAAGAACAGGCTTGATGGAGTCGTACATTCCGAAGTACAGACCACGGTAGACGACAATTCCGAGGACGGAGGGTCCGAATCCACGGTAGAGACCAGCAATACCATCAGAGGCGAGGGTCTTCTTGTAGACGTCAATCAGACCGTTGAACTGACGCTCACCACCACCCTTCTTAGCAGACTTGGCGTCGTTGGCAAGACGGGTACGGGCGTAGTCGAGGGAGTAGACGAAGAGGAGGGAGGTGGCACCAGCCATCTATTATATACGGTCAGATTTTTCAAAGCTCTTCAGAATCGCCGACTGAACGGGAAGAAAAGAAAAAAACTTACACCACCGGAGGCCAAGTTACCGGCCATCCAAGTCCAGTATCCATCACGGTCCTTCTTGAAGGCGAACATGGACTTGTAGGTGTCACGGAAAGCGAAGTTGAGGGCCTGGGTTGGGAAGTAACGGATGACGTTGGCAGTGTTACCTCTCCAGAGGGAGACCATACCCTCAGTACCGGCAGTTCTGCGGAAGCAGTCCATGATGCCGTTGTACTTGCGGTCGAGACGACCAGACTTCAACATCTCGTCCTAATTGGGGAGTTAGCCTGGCCATCCCATGCCTATGAAGAAAAAGAGTCTGCAGCGACGGTTTTAAGCTTGCCGCTTCGATTGAGCATACCTGGTTCTGGATAAGAAGCTTGACACGCTCAATGGGAGCGGCAGCAGTCTTGGAGACGGCGGCGGAGACACCACCCACTGTAGAGAACTGTTAGCATATCCATCCCCGAGGATCTTCCAGGCTGCGCATCAGGATTTTCTCTGGTTTGAGATCCTGGTGAACGCAGTCGGTTGCTTCTAGCTTGATAGCTTAGCAGGAGTGATTTCACGTACTCATGAAGTCCACGACGAAGCCCTATAGCCATGAGACACGTTAGCCGACGCTGTCCGCGTGAGACTGAAAATTTTTTCACCACTCTCGAGAGCAGCATCGGCAGCATCGAATTCCATCCATTGCGAGCTCGCGGCCATGCCATTGACGACCGCTCTCATCAATTGAACGCTCGAGCTGCCTCTGCCTCCTGTCCTGGGGGGTTTGATGGCTACTTACGGGGACTCCGAAGATAGACTTGTCCTGTTGGCTAGCCATTGTGCCGGTATGTGATTTCTTCGCTGGACTGAAGAAAGGGAAGAGAGGAGAGGGAGGTAAAGGCTGGCAAAGGGATGCGAGGCCTTCAAGAAGGAGGAGAGAGGGATGCAAATGAAGCTGAGAGATGGAAGGGAGAAGGAGGAGAGAAAGAGAAGAAGAAGAGAAAAATCTGAAGAAGAGAAAAAATACTCAATTGGGTTGTCAGGGAGGAAAAGGAAAATTTGTCGCGCTAGGCCTCTTTGGGCGAAGTTGTCACGTTGCCGACTTCTCCCGAGATTTTCCCTCGGCGGGAAAAACTTTTCGTC
>NW_003315215.1:0-23550 GCF_000151505.1 Trichophyton verrucosum HKI 0517 | reverse complement strand
GCGCTGGCTACTGGTTACTGGCTACTGTGGCTATGAGTCGCTGCTGGGCTTTGGCTGCTGCTGCTGGAGAATCCACTCGGGGCAAAACCAGAGACCAGACATCGGCGGTCTTGCTTCTCTCGCGCTGCCTAGGTAACGGCCGCCGCCGTCTCCAGGGAGGCAAAGCGAGAGAGACGAAGCTGGGGCTGGGGGTGGAGGAGGAGAGGGCGACGCTACCCACAGGCGCAGGCATGAGGTGCAGCAGGGCCTTGGCTCTCCCGTTACGCGGTAACGATACCGTCAGCCGGCCCTCTTTCTCTCTCTCTGGTGCCAAGACGGCGGCAAGGCTGGTACTGCCCGTACGCAATGCTGTAATTTATCTTGCAGCAACTCCAGTATGTAATCCGCCAGCCGGAATACGAGGGACCTGGGATGCAGGCTTCTTTTTCGCAGTAACGCTGAGATAGCTGCTTCAGTGTCAGCGTGCTTGCTGCAAAGGCCAGGCTTCTCATACAGGACGGAGCAGACGCCGCCGCTGTTGCAGCTTCGTGCATCGGAGCTCAGGCTGTTCCAAGGAGAAGCTTTGGAGATCGTCAGGGCTGGGCTGCTTAGTCATCAAGGTACATCACGCTCAAAGAAGACATTTCATACACGGTTGGTTACGCTTCATTCAGATTCTAGTAGTAACAAGTATCTATCAAGGGTATACACAGAACAGAGCATAGGTAGTGATGTAAATACCATCAGTGCTTCCTTGACCGTTTGCGGCGCTTGCTGCTGCCCTCTCGGATGTCTACCTGGGTGTCTCCGTCGGGATTTCCAGTGCTGTTGGCAGGGACAGCCTCAGCAGTCAACTCTGGCGGCTCTTCAGTACCAAACGTCTGCTTGCGCCATTCTCGCAGTCTAGCCTTCTTGCCCAGACGTTTGTGGTCTCGCTTCTTCTTCTCTGCGTCCCGGAAACTGGCCAGCTTCTTCAGGCCGGCGTACTGGTTCAGCTGAGCGTCGTCTGCCATCAGGATGTCACGGGCAGTCAGGCCGAATGAGACAGGTGACGATTCACGGTAGCGGAAAGTGCCTCCAAACTTCTTTGAGGAACCCGGTAGCAGAGATGGCTCGAGCTCGAGGGACTTGTCAGCCAGAGCCTCGATCTTTCGTCGTTCTCGTTTGGCTTCCTTTTGCTTATCTTTCTTTTCCTGGAGCATCTGCTTCTTGGACTTCTTCCCTCCTCCACTCTGGCTTTCTCCTTCAGCATCCTCGTCTTCATCTTCATCATCCATGTCGATGTCCACGTCTAGCTCCTCGTCAAAGTCAGGCACAAGGTCACCAATATCGATGTCATCATCCCATTTAGGCTTCTTTAGCCTGCGCTTCTTCGAGGAGCCGCCCTCCTCCTCCTCCTCCTCACCACTTTCATCCTCTTCCTCATTCGCGGCATAATACTCATCTCCAAACCGCCGCTTCATCTCCTTCTCCCATTTCTCATCATCCCATCCTTCGTCAAGGAACCTGCTCCAGTCTTCATCCGCAAAGTCACTGCTCTTTACACCGGCTGCCTTCTTTATCTTGGCAAGCTTCTCTTCAAGCTCCTCAATCTTCAGTCTCCGTAGTCTCGCTCGCTCCTCTTCGCGCTGCTTCTTCTCTTCCTCTTTTCTCTGTCGTTCCAGTTCTCGTTGGCGCTTGCGGCCGCTGACCTCTTCCCTTCGGACAGAATACTTGTTTGTGGTATCACGAGCATGTGTGCGTATAACTTCATTGAGCTTATTGGGGTCCTCAAATCGTAGGTTATAAGCTTCCTCGAACTGTTCGGCCTTCTTGTCTTCCTCTTCATCGTCGGACTCCAGGGGTTGGAAGCTGGATTTTGACGTAGGCACCCAGGCACGAGATGCCATAAAGTTTGACAGGAATAGTTCAGGGTCTTGATCAGCCTCCGCAACATCCTTATCTGTTATCGTAGGTCGATCAGACTTGGGCATGGGTACTTTCTCTTTGCGAACCAGGAATCCGTCGTCTTCCTCCTCCTCATCATCATCCTGCTCCCCATTCTCGGCCGTTGAGTGCATCTCCTTAACAATCGACCGTTTCAAGTCTTCCTGCTCCTGAGCGTACGTCTTCGGCGCAGCCTCTTCATCGTCGTCCACCGCGGCCTGGCCACTCAATAGGTTCTGACGATGGTAGTCTTTCAGGTACATGGGTTTTTCCGCCTTGGAGGTTTCCGATTTCGTCCCCTCTGCATTTTCTGTCTCATCCAGGGTAGTGTAAAACTTCGCATTCGGGTCATACACTTTCGGGTCCTTGGATCTTATAGCCTGCAATGTAGCAGCGATTTCCTCATCGAGGGCCTCCGTCACAAGTTCCGCAGCATCATCCTCCTCTTCCGAATCCTCAGAGTCAGATTCTTCCTCATCTTCCTCTTCGTCTGCGGACGGCTTGCTTTTGGAGAGTGATCGTTTTCCCAGCTTGTTCTCAACTAAAAAGTAGCAGGTTAAATTTCGCTCCATGTAAAACATTGGGTGAACGGATCGACACTAACGCTGTACCATCTCCTCTCTCTTCTTGTTATATTCAAAGCGCCTGGCATACTCTTTATTGACATTGAGCTTGAAGTCCTCTGCAACAGCTTCATCTTCTGAACCGCTCTCTGCAAAGAGGACCTTCTTCTGACGCTTATTCGGAGGCTCCATGGCTGCGCGAGAGAGGGACAACCGACTGAACGTCACAGGATCAAAGAGAATACAGCCAACGGGCGCCTCAATGCGTCTTTCTTCCTCCGCCAGACTCGGCCTCCTGCTCTTATCTGAAGTTTTTAATTTTTATTTTTTGTATCCTTGTGGTGGGCCAAATGCCCATGCGGTCTTGACCAATGACGTGGTCAGCCTTAAAGCTCACCGGTTCGCTGACTCATCCAACTTAACCTACTCGAGCTTGATTGACGTTGACATGTTTGAGCAGCCCGAAAAGGTAAAGCCTCGTCGTGTGGTTGCAAAGACATGGCAGCAGGTCTTCCTGATTTACTATATTTCCTTCACATTTATCCTGCCTCCTCTTGCTGATCCCAAGTGCTCTACGGTGGAGGTTTGCTGATCGCTGCTGAATTCCTGGGTGTATCGGGGAGTTTAGATCGGAGGGAGGAAGTCGTCCAGATGGCGTCACAGATACAACTCTCGATACCACAGGAAGGGAAACTGGTGAATGTCGTGTGAGTGCAGACCGTCATGTCTAGACGTTTGAATACGGAACGAAGTAACTTGCTAGGATGAAGCTAACCCTGTAATCTAGACCCGTAGTTTTAAAGGAAGCCGCTCTTGATTCACCGAGTTTTCGAGCTACGACGGTACATTTCTCCGAGCAGATAGATTATATGGAAAGATGGCTCGACAATTATATCAAAACTACAGGGCGGCTTACATCCGAGCTGGCGTCGCTGGAGAACATATCGAACGGAATCCTTGCCCATATCACCTCCCCGCCGAATATCTCCGAAGCCATCCTCGATCAGGACTATGCTCTACTCGCAATGAAACGTTACGGGGAGTGCTTTAGAGATAGCTGGTCTGGAATGATAAATGCAACCAAGCGGTTCGAGGTACAAGTCGCAGAACCTATCAGGGCGTTCATGCAGGGAGACATACGAGCATTTAAGGTTGGATATACAACCCCTATATAGATATATTGCTATTCTCCGTTAACACCTGCCCAGGAGCTGCGAAGGGTTCTCGATCAAACTCAGAAGCAGTTTGATCAGCTACAAGCAAGATACTCCTCTCAGGGAAAATCAAAAGAACCGTCTTCTTTGAGGGAAGATGCATTCCAACTACATGAGGCCAGGAAAGCATACCTCAAAGCCTCCATGGACTTCTCTGTACAAGCTCCACAGCTCAAGGTTGCATTGGAAAAGCTTCTTGTCAAAGTGTTTTTTGATCAGTGGCGAGAATTCCGGGTTGTCAGGGATGCATCCTCAGCTACCTTCACCAAATATGGGCAGGAGATGGAGCGAACAAAAGGATGGACCCATGAGTTGGAGGCAGGTGAGAAGTCTGCTCGCAGAGATCTACTGATTGCAAGAAAACAAATTGAAGAGTCTGTTGAGTATTCTACGAGACCTTCAAGAGAGCTGGACGACTATTCTATATCCACAGTGCCATACCTTGGCTCACACGGACCTGCGTCTGTCAAACTTGCTGAGAGCCATGTTTTCCTACCGGAAAAGCAAGGCTGGCTCAACCTAAGGGTCCTCACGGGAAAGCCAACGAGGACACTCTGGGTGCGGCGTTGGGCTTTTTTGAAGAATGGAATTTTTGGTTGTCTGGTTCAGAACCCTAGGACTGGTGGAGTGGAAGAGAGTGAACGAATAGGTGTATTGCTTTGCAGCATCCGCCCAGCTTTTCAAGAAGAACGTCGTTTCTGTTTCGAGGTTAAGACCAAAAGCAACACAATCCTACTACAGGGAGAGACTCAAAAAGAACTCACAGACTGGATAGGGTCATTTGAAGCTGCTAAACGAAAAGCTCTTGAAAGCCCTAGTTCAGAGATGTCAGCGGCTTCAAAATCGAAATCACCAGACCCAGCGTTTGCAATCTCACAACCCCCTGCCCCTGAATTTGCCGCAGATCCTTCCGACTCTTTGACCCCGAACACCACTGGGGAGCTGCCTGCTGTTGAACGCGGGGTCACCACGCCTTTACTGGATTTGGATGCGCTAGGTGTCAGAAGTAGTGCTGATTTCTCTCACTCTAGACGATCTACCGGTCCAGACAGAGACGCTGATGGTGCTGGTCGGGATCACACTTCAAGGATAATCCAGAAGTTAGATATCCATCGAAAACAAAATCCAAATTCGCCTCTCCTTGTGCCACCTTCGCCTGCGCAACCATCGAGTGGCATTGCTAGCTTGATATCCGCGAGCCATAGTATGTTCCCTGTCACGTCTGTTCCATTTGCAAAGGATGGCAATGTCGACAGCGGTAAACCAAGAGGTGCCTCTAAAGGAGATCGCAGTCACACCTCCCTTGCACCATCAACATTAGTTAACCCCCCTGCGCCTACAAGCATGAGTAGAGTGGCTATTATGGTCAGCGCTGAGCGAGGCATTGGTATGGGACCAGGCGATACTGCAAGCTCGATACCCACTGGAATGATGGCCAATTTATGGGGAAGTTCGCAATGGGCAATGGTGAATCAACTTCAACGAGACGAACCAACTGGAGCCCCTGCGAGTACTTCTAATCACCCCGTAGTACGCTTATCCCCTACCGTTCTTCATTCTCAGACCCAAGCTAACGAGGCAAATTCAGGTTGAAATAACTCCAGATACCCCCTCCAGCTCTACAGGTAACCCCCAAGGTCGTACATCTATGACACGTCATAGGGCTACAGTCAGCCTTGGAGACACTGGAGCATTCCATCCAGATACCGTCACAGCACTTCATGACTATCCATCTTACTATCCACAGCAACTCAGACCCCACAACTCTCAATTTCGCCTACTCTTCCCACATATACCCAGAAACGAAAGTCTTGTTCTTGTTTTCAGGGCTACATTTAGCCCAAATGATCAACAAGATTTCCCAGGAAGAGCGTTTGCAACTACTCACAACATCTACTTCTACAGCAACCATCTTGGGCTTGTTCTAACCACCTGCGCCAATTTACGCAGTATAACCGAGGTTACTGCTGCACCGGGTAGGGATTGTGACTTTTTATATCTCCATGTTGTTCCGGAAAAAGGGAGCGATATTCCTGGACGTTTGGGAGTGAAGACATTCCTGGAGCCCTTGAAACTACTGCAGAGAAGACTGAATTACCTTGTCACCAACGCTGCTCTCGACAATCCAGCGGGCTTAGAAACAGTAATTAACACTCTGATTAAGCTGGAAACCACTGGTCCGACAAGAACACCTAGTATGGACAGTTGGGAAGATGTATCTTTGAACACCCCAGCTGATGACGGTACCATGGTACCAAAACCAGAGAAATTGCTGAAAGCCAGCACATACATTGACCATGACCTGGATATCGATCCCACCAAGCAGAACTCTGCCACACAAGCTTCTCGTATAAGATTGCCTTCACAGCCAGTCATATATGAACCACAAGGGTCCCTTAACCTTGCTGCTGAACAATACGTTAACATGAGCCCCAAAGCTTTGTTCCTCGTGCTTTTCGGAGATAATAGTCCGATTTGGCAGCTGTCTCAGCACCAAAGAAGAGCGCAGAGTATGTGACTCCTATCCTACTGTATGATGTTTTACAGCTAATGGTATGAAGATATCAAGCAAGGGCCCTGGGTCACTTTACCTTCCTCCCATCTTCGACGTGAGATGGCGTATCAAATTCGCATGGTTGATACATTCGGTAAGATTTTCCAAAAACTCTCAATTTTCCCACTCAACTAATATTGTATATCATCTAGGACGATCCCACCTCGCAGACGTCTGTGATTACCAAATCATAGATGTATTTAACGACCACCTTTGCTATGTTGTCACGGACAAACGCACTCCCTGGCATCTACCATTCAAGCGGCAATTTAGGCTCGTTAGCAAAGCTGTCATCACCCATGTTTCCAAATCTAAATGCAAGCTAGCTATATTCACCAAGGTTGAGTGGATATCGCAGCCATATCTTATAAGCAGTAAGTCTCTCAGTATTCCTTCACGCGCTAGGGTTTGCATAGTTAACACACATCAAGGTATAATCGAACGGCAGGCAATGAGGGAGCTAGAACAAAGCTCACTAGACTTGATCGACCTAGTGTCAGACCAAGTAAAACGACTTGGGCCGTATCCTACAACGAAAAGCGCAATCTCCATGTTTGGTAACATTGGCCATCAGACAGAAACTTCCAACATCACAGTTTCTGAAAGGGTTCGGTTACAGCTTCAGCGCCCATTAAAGCAGAGTGGTTTGCTGCCACTGCTACTAGAAACATCTGGATCGTTATTCCAATCTGCAGCATCTTCCTTGATTATCTGGTTCTGGGCCCTGCTTCGATGGATTTGGAAAGTATCTAATGCCAATAAGACTATTCTATTGCCATTGATCCTCAGTCTTCTCGCTAATGGGTTTCACTCATGGCGTGATACAATGGATTGGTGGCAAGAACGCAACGCGGGTAAATTCATGGCCCGCCTTGGTGTTCGTCCAAACGTAGTGATGGGCAAAGCAGTCTATCTTAAAGATTTAAATGACGCTGTTCCGGATTCGGTAGGGATCCAGGGCTTCAATACTAGCATTTGGTTAGTCTTTCCCTACTCCAAATACAGCATTTAGATGCGCTAACATTGAGATCTCTATAGTTTTTCAACATTCCGTGAAGAGAACGGGTTGACAAGAGATAACTTACTATTACCGCCATCAGGCACACCTGCTCAGAATAAAATATCACGTAACGCAGCATACCGGCTCCAACGCACTCGGGAAAGACTTGGGTCCTATCGCCACAACCTCCTTGTTGGCCTAAAGGTGGTGAATAGCATCGAGAAGGAGGTTCTTCACTTGGAGTGGGAGCGATGGCTTCGTCGAGAAACCGGGAGATGCGCCATGCTTGATATAATGCTCAAAGAGCATATACAATATCACGATAATGACGACTATGACGGAGTTTTGGGTATTCGAAAACAGATTTTATCTGGAAACCAGAAGGAAATTGAGAAGTGGTATAAGGAGTATTGTTCGAGTTGCCAGCGGGACCAGGAGAGGATTCATATCAATAATTAGCATCAGCGTCCTTGATCCTTTTCACCACTTTTGATTTTCGGCATTCGTTACGCATCTTATATATACCCTGTTGGCGAACGTGGTGGTTTCATGATATTCAGGGCGGCATGGTTGTTGTTTTTTCCGCATTTTTTTATATATATAATTCAATCCGTCTCATTGTACGACAGCCGTGGTAATCGGGCTGATCAGGTCAAATATATCTAGGCAAACTCTGGATCTTCATTGTTCACTCATGATTTGGCGACCATGTCCATAGTGTCCCTCACAATTAAGACTCTGTAGGGCCCATTTGAAAGTTTGTCTAGTTTTGCCTTGGCTTAGGTGTTCCCTCCATCGTCACGTAATATACGACAGTGCCATCTCCACCCAAGCCTCGATTCACCATTGCAAGTAAAGCTCTCTTCCCTCCCCAAGGCTTTTCCTTTTTGAGCTTTACATATTCTTGCATGCTCTTGGTCGCTTCTTCCAAGTCAACTGAGCCTGGCAGAAAATCCTCAGCCCGACTAGGCAAAGAGTCATGTAGGCCAGCTAGTCGACTTAATGTCCATTTCTCTCCCTGTGCTGTCGGAATTACCCATTCCCTGTCTGCTGGTATGTCTTTCATAGGAATATTGTGCTCCAACAGATACGCTTGTTCATCCGGGTGGATGTAAATGGGTTGGGGAGGGGTGCCAGATATCAAAGGTATGGACTGCTTCTGGGAAAGAGAGAAGGGTTCATGGATTTCTAAATCTTTCCATTGGTGCTGGTGTTCAAGATTATGAAGAATCTCGAGTGAGAGAGCCACGTGAGGTGGGGGGGTTTGTGGTTGCGAGGAAATCAGCGTCGTGACGGCTGAAGGCGCTATTGCTGGATGGTGAATCGACATCTTTGAAATAACCACGCGAGACCCAAGAAATCAACATGGAAGGTCAGCTGCGAAGTTGGCTGAGCCATACACCTTTTAATCTGCCTGCTCAAATAGCGTGAAGGCAGCCGTAAGCTGGTGCTGTCGACTAGTTAATAATAAAAAGTGGAAGAAGGGCGAAAATGAATTAAAGTTTTGATATCGATTTAAACTCCATCTGATAAGCCTTTAGCGCCTATTATGTAATCGATAATTAAGGTACTGGACAGATTTCAAGATCGTCATCGCCCGAACAAGAGGAAGATCAAAGTAACAACAACTCACTTGAGACTTTTTTTGTGCCTCCTGTATTTTATTTCTTGCTTCAGTATTCCTTTCTAGTCCTTTCGTTTTCTCAATTTTTTTTTCGTCATCTTCTCTGTCAATGGGACGGTTAGACTCTTGAGCCCTTTTTATCGATTCACACATCGTCAATGGCGCGTGAGAAACAAAAGGTTCCCGTTCAACGGGTGCCCTCCGGGGGAATCATGCATGCCCCCAAGGATATTCCAGATATGAATATTAATTCAACAAATGGTGCAATTGAACAGTCAGAGAAAGGAAAGCCGATCCAGGCTGCTTCAGAGCCGTCCCAAGCCGGGCTTTTGCAGTTGGTGATCTGCGTGACTGGCATCTATGCATCATTGTAAGTAGCCCTTAGAGGGTATTGTGCTTCCGAAATATAATTCTCTAACACTGCTTGTTGGTAGTCTTTCATGGGGAGTGCTTCAAGAGGCAATCACCACCACGTACTATCCTGTGCATCCACCAACTTCCGCGGTTCCAAACCCCCAAACCGAACGATTTACTTTCTCACTCGTTTTGAATACTATCCAATCCTTTTTCGCGGTCATCACGGGCTCCATGTACCTCTATTTCTCAACTCCTCGCGGGTCGAGCACACCGTCCATATTCCCGACCAGTCGGATTCTCATTCCTTTGGTACTTGTCAGCTTATCGACCTCTCTCGCCTCTCCTTTCGGATATGCCAGTCTCGCGCACATCGACTATGTCACCTTTACATTGGCAAAGTCCTGCAAGTTATTGCCTGTCATGTTTCTTCACCTGACTATTTTCCAAAAACGTTACCCTCTATATAAGTACGGTGTTATTCTCCTCCTTACTATTGGAGTGGCGACCTTTACTCTACATCATCCCGGCACGGCGAAGAAAAGTAGTGGATCTAAGGGACCAAATGCATCGTCTCTGTTCGGTCTCTTCCTTCTCTTCATTAATCTTCTTCTGGATGGCCTTACAAACACAACACAAGATCATATTTTTACGTCCCCAAAGCTTTACGGCAAATTCAGCGGGCCTCAGATGATGGTTGCTCAGAATTTCATATCCACCATTCTCACGAGTGCTTATCTTGTTATCATGCCTCACCTCTCAACGTCTATTCTGCCACTGTTACCTCTACCTATCCCTCCATCTCAAACATCTGAACTCTCATCTGCCATAGCATTTCTCTCCCGCCACCCGCAAGCTACTAAAGATGTCGTTGCCTTCGCTGCCTGTGGTGCAATTGGCCAGCTGTTCATTTTCTATACATTAGCTCACTTCTCTTCCCTCCTTCTGGTCACGGTAACGCTGACCAGGAAAATGTTAACCATGCTTCTCAGTGTTGTATGGTTTGGTCATCAATTGAGTGGAGGCCAGTGGGTGGGTGTTGGTTTGGTATTTGGCGGAATTGGAGCCGAGGCCTGGGTTCAGAGGAAGGAAAAAGAGAAGAAGCTCCGTGAGAAGGCTAAAGAGGGAAAATCCCTTTAGATACATATCCACCAGGACTGCTGCCCACTGGAGAACTTACGACGTTATTCCCATGTTAGACTCCGGCGACCCCGTGGACCTTTCCAATTCATATACCTCCTTCTGCCCCCACATTCTTTAGACAAGACGTTTCATTTACAATAGACTAGCCTTCACATTCATGTATATAGTTGATTTATAGGCTTCAATACCCTAAATTATATATCTGTTCAGACTAATGCAGCCGATGTTGGAGAATCATTTTTGTATCATTTGCTTATTTCCTTCCCTCTACCATGATAATATGGTAACCAAATCCTGTCTTCACTTCGACATATTTGGGGTTTCCTGTTGTGCTTGGTTCTAATTCGTACGCTGCTTTCTCAAACGCAGCATCCAAGCTGCCCCTAACTTTCCACCCGAGTGATCCACCTATATATAAGAGGTCGTGTCAGAAGGTACTCATTATGCAATATGCAATATCCAAACAAGCAAGCTGGAGCATTGAACTTGTCAGTCAAATTGTACCTTGTCTTGCCTTGTCCTCCGAAAACTCTCGAGCAACGTCATCAAACTTGGCTCCTGCTCGTAATTTTTCCAGGGCCTCTTCCTTCTTCGAGTGTTTCTCGCACTGTCCACGGTATATAGTAAGTAAATAGTCAAGACTCGAGCCAGCCTTCCCTGCCTGGATATATGTATAACCAATTGGGTACATGTCTCCCCACAACAGGTGTAGTGACTCGGGTAAATCGGATATATTCACGACGTACAAGAATATGTCGAACGTTTATAGAATTAGCTGCCTTCAGTCCTTTCCCTTTGCCACTGTCTGAACTTTCTGATTCTTTTCCTTTCCCCTTGCCTTTCCCGCCTGCACTCTTGCTATCACCTCCCTTGTTCTTTGGCGCCATTGGCAGAGTGTGGAAATAAGGATTACTGGTAGCAATAAAAGGGTACTATGTGGTATATTTGCAAAATCAGGTATAAGTATAATAGTTTGATAATAGCTTCGGTAGTAGCAGGTGGCCAGTGGAAGAATCTCGCATGCCTTGACTTTGATATGATTGTTGACGAGGAGGTGGAGTTGAAGCCCACCAGCAGCTGACTAATAGATTTAACTAGTTAACTAGTTAACTAATGAGTTAAAACTGTGTGCCTAGCAATTATTTACTTGGACATTCCAAGGGTTCCTATAGACCTAGGTAGTCAAGCAATCAGTTAACTGCTCAACTAGCTATCATATCCTCTAGAGTATTCCATGTACAGCGTAGATGGAGAGTGTCTCTGCTTCAGAAGGATCTAAGAAACCAAAAGGCCTCAAGTACAGTGAGATCTACTGTGATACGAAACTGTTAAGGACTTCAAAATATGTTTCGTCTTTACGCAATATTCAGCCTGCTTTCTATATATATCGAACGAATAGAGCGTTATTATGTCTGAAGGAGTTGATATTAGGTATCTTTTCTAGGAATTAAACATTCCGGTGATGGCTCACACGCCAAAGCAAACGAGAACATAATATATACATCGAAATTTATAAGCCATGTAGAAACAGCTCCTTAAAATAAATCCAAACTATGGCACCTATTATAATTTATGGCAATTCATGATGTACTATATCATCACCAACCCTGCCGGTCGGCTTTCCCACCGGTATCGATCCGAGCATCTCGCTGGCAGGCCGCTTCTGGGGATCGTTTGTCTCACTAACGACAGGAAGTGAGCCCGGTACTTCGTCGTGCATCTCCGGTGGTCCAGGGGGTGAGTACTTATTCGAGTCCTTGCCGCTGACCATTGGGATGACTTTATCCGAATTCCGCCGCCGTCGAAGTAGTATAAGAATATATACCGCAGCCGCGATAGCAATTGAACCAAGAGCCACGCCTGTCCCAATGCCTGCTTTCGCACCGGTACTGAGGCCCGCCTTCTCATGACTAATGGGTACCGGGCCGGTTGCAGTAGGTTCCAGTGTTCGCGTTACTACAACAGTCGCAATCGTTGGTACAGAGCTTTCTGATGCCGATGTTGACGTGGCAGTTGTTAATGTAGTATAGCTCGAGGTTGACGTGCTGGTGATGGTGGTATATAGTGTGGTTGCCTCGTCACCGTCACCATGGATAAAGAACGCTTGAGATCTTGCAAACAATGTCTCATCCACATACCACTCGTTGGTTTGTTTTCTGAGGTCGAAATGGAATGGCGACCATTTAAGGTCCTCCTTTGGTAAGAAGGTATCTACATGGGTGTTGTAGGACGATTTTATATCTTTTATCCCCTCTGAATGAATTTGTCAATATTTCCCAAACTTGTAATAACTGACTGCATCTGACATACCAAATACTGGCCATACGACTGGGCAGTCTGGATCTTCCGACACTAGCCATATATTGTATGCATCTGCTTTCCCAATACAAGTTTTGATCTCTTCATCCGACCATCCTCCAAACTGTATCGGAAGCCCTTCTTCCCAGGTATAATTAGAGCGCTGACCCACTGATGGCCCATCGATGCGCACTGGACGGCAGTCCAAGGCCAAACTGTGTATGGCGTTATGCGATAGCAAGAATAGTATATGAAGGAAAATGCCCATTTTCGCTATGGACGATGAAATGAAAAAAACTTACTGTCCACAACAAGGCCACCTTGGGGTCCAAATATAAAAACAACAAAAAGGGGCTGAGCTACTTGCTGGGTATCATGGGTATTTCATGTGCAGGGGATTGCAGGAAATAACATAAAACATCCATGTCGCGTCATATTGGGATGCCCAACTAGATGTTGCGCTGTGCATGATAAATGTTGGTTTGATGGTCGGTCACCACTAGGTTGCCAACATTTCCCGTTCCAACCTCCAGCGAAGCCCAAAGGATCGAAAGAGATGGATTTGATGCTATGGGTCTCATATAGAGAATAAAATAAAGCCCCGCTAGAGCGTTTCCATTCTGATACCGTTGCATCGTTGTATAATATTTCACTGGAAGTGCAAGTTGGATATTGCTATGTATAGCAGGCAACTGAAACCACTGCGGCATCCCTTATCCCATTCTTGGAACTAGTGAACAATTGTCGTGCTTATTGGTGAATGGCCCCCGGCACCCCAGCATCCCGGAACTGATCGGCCACAGGGCATGTAGTAATAATACCCAGATGCTATGCCAAAGCGAGGAGATTGCCACATCATTCTAGCAATCTGTCGAGACATCCCATTGCATGACCGTGGTTTTCTTGCGGGGACAAACAGCCACACTGGATGGCTTAGTAGTGAAACTGGTCAAAACGGCCGTTGGGACCTAAGTTAGGTACAGTCCTTTCCCAGATCCCTTTCCTTAGGCGCGTGGTATTTTTGACAAGGTAACTACTTTACTTACTCCGTGCAGCCCGAGATATCTAGGGAGCCACCGTTGTGATCTCGTATTTGTTATGCCTGTGGTTAAGAAAAGAACTGGCAGGGTTGCTCACGAGAACAGACCAACCGCTCCCAGGCTCGATAATAGCAGCGAATATCACTGCTACCCTCCGAGAGCATCCAAAGGCCTTTCGTAGACACCGAAAACGGGGGAGTCCTTCTAGAAGTGTGTAGTGTCAAGCTTCTCTTCCAACCGTCGCGTTGATGCACGCTGGCACAGGGACTACCTAAGTGTGATGAAATTGCATGGCCCCATATAAATCGAACGAGATCCAGGGGAGATAATGCTCGCCTTTTACATCGTATAAGAGCATTCGCTGACGGTGCCTGCGCGCTGGTAATAATTCACTCTTGAGTCGTGCTCGACGATGATTTCTGCGTGGTAGACATTGTTAATATCCCGCGCGGGTTTCCCATGACGGACCGAGCCATGTCTCGCTCATCCTTTCAGGCTATTTTCATCAAGTTAACAGAGTCGAGAGCATCGAAAAAATATCGACGACTCAAGGAAGTTGAGCAAAACAGAAAATATTCAACGTGATGGATATCAACAAACCCGATCGGACATGTGACCAACCAAAAAAATGCTTAAATACTAACGAACAGCTTCACAGCAAACAAAAACTTTCATGAGAATAACACGTCTGCATCAGTAAACTGTCGTTTACAGTGCAACTTGTTGTATAAACTATCAAGACAACCTAGCCAAGTTGCGTAACTACCACAATCATATCCAAGGAACTCGCGGAGTCTGATATTATGAGGAATATGGCGGAGGGGCGACTAGATGGCCCAGGAGGCTTGGAGAGGTACAAAATCAACCAGCTCCCGGACACAGCATATTATATTCCCAATTTCATTTCCGAGGACGAGGAGGAGATGCTTTTAAGCAGAGGAGGTAGCTTGTCTGTCTTGATACATGAAGATCGTGGGTGGTGAAAAAGTCGAGTTAATGTTTACCAGAGTTACTAATACTTATACAGATAACATCTGTTCCAGTCCCTAGATGGACACAGTTATCCCGGCGGCGTCTACAGACATGGCCGTCTGCGCTCAGTAAATCCAATGCCCTGCTGGCCTCACCGCCACCAGCCTGGCTGGAGAGTCCTATTGCTTCTCGATTTCAAGATCTATGCATCTTTGCCGAGTCTCCTCACAAATCGCCCAATCATGTGCTTATCAATGAGTACCAGCCAGGGCAAGGAATAATGCCTCATGAAGATGGTTCAGCGTACTATCCTATCGTGGCAACAGTGAGTCTTGCAGCACCGATTATCTTAGATATCTATGATAAGAGGCCAAACGATCTACCTGCTCCAGAACTCCTCTCAGTGGAGAAAGAGACGGTGAGAAGCCAGATTGCTCCACGATTTCGAATCTTGCAGGAAAGGCGAAGTCTGCTGGTTACCACGGGGACGTTATACTCTCATTTTTTGCATGGGATTGCAGAACGGACGTCCGACGAAGACCTTGGGCCGGACACGATATGTAATTGGGGTAACTTGGGTGACAGCCAGCTCTTCGAAACGGGGAAATACGAAAGACAGACACGAATTAGTCTGACATATAGGGATGTGCTAAAGGTATCAAAGCTAGGAAATAGTCTAAGATTTCTAAGTAAGTGACGGCGATAGGAGGCATCTGTTAGTCTACCATATAAAGGGTAGCATGATCCATCTGTCCTTAACCTTTTCCCTCCCGAACTTCTCGCTATACCACTTCTTCGTAGCTGCTGCTGAAGTACCCAGCTGCACTGCAGTGAGAATCACAGCGGAGAAGATGGTATTGTTGACAATCGATCCTGGGGGTGCAGCAAGGAAGCTTAACGAAAGGTATATCATGCATTCCGCTGTGTAGTGTGGAGATATTATGTTGACGAACGCGGGATGCACCGGGAGGGTATATTTAACAAGGGATGCCAGATACTCGTGGCAGTCATACTGTATTCCAGAAGCAAATATGAACACTGGGATAAAGATCAACGACCTCAGGGAAGGCGCCGTCAGAGCAGCATTGCCCAATGGACTATTAGTTGAGAGTAGAGTTGCTTTAAGTTTCAAGTTAGATCCGCGTTCAATCAAATATAAAAAGGTAGAAAAAATCCTACTGGTTCCTTCAATCCAGATAGCAACTCCCATGACGATGTAATAGGCAAACCCGTAGAGCCAATGCCCGACGTGCATCCTTGCCTGAGAGGGCTTAACAAATGAGAGGCACTCGTAGAGTCGACGGCAGGCCTGGATGGTGAAAAGTGACCAGCAAAGGAATATCTGGTTAAAGGACATTGAACTCTTTCGGGTTTCATGATCTACCATGCTGGCAATGAGCTTAAAGGCCCATCCTCTGGCCAGAAGCTGATACCACCAGAAGAACGCCACGCCGACGGCGCAGTAGTAGAAATGAGTGAAGTAGGAATGCGGCACATCCCAGGTTGCCACGCGGTCCAGGATTCCTGCAATGCCACCCCATGGAGGGACAGTGGCCACTGCCGAAGGTTTGCTACTCGGCTCCTTCGATGCTGGCAGAGTCCGGGCACCATATGAAATGAACCTGTCACGAAGGAACTTGAGACTGTTGACAGCCATGACCTACAAATCAGTCAGTGATTTTACACTCTCGCCCATCATCGACGCCATCTCGTTCTCTTCTCGGTTAAATCTTTGTTACTCCGTATCAGTATCGGGCTCTCGTACACTGGCAGCTAGCACCACATATCCGCCTCTTATCCAGTCGACAAGGTCCATGCCAGCGAGCCCATCCATGCTGGATCGCCGTCTTCTGCAGTAGATACGCCTAGCCCGTCGTCAGATTAGGATATTTATATCTTTAGTCCTCGACGCCGCAGACGAGCATCGACATCGACATCGACAGCACTACTCCGTACAGCGTCTCGATCGATTGTTGTTTTGTTTGCTTTTCGTCCTTCGACTTCGCCGCGCTTGAAAGCCCCAAGCGCCCACGTGACCAGTAACTACTGGACTGTTAGTCAGCCCACCACGCAAATGGCGAGGCAGCAGAGCGAGAGACGCCGCGGCTGCCCAGCGCTTTCGTCTCATCTCGTCTTTCGTCTGGCCTCGTCTTCTCGTCCAGACTGTCGACATAACTCACGCCAGACTTAGTAAATGGATAATTCATTGAAATGCCAGCTTAGCCGCCCCTCCGCGCCCTGCATGTCGCATCTGCCTGGCTGCTCGATGGCGGCCTGTCGCTGAGTAAGCATCCCAAAGCAGCTAGCACATTGCCCGAAGGAGCCTAGCGCCCTCTCTTTTTTTCTCGTCGCAGCAAAAGTTCGTCCGCGAAGGCCAAAACCAACTTCTTCTTCCTCTTCTTCTTCCTCCTTCGCTCCTCGCTCGCTCCCTCGCTGCCCCCCAAAGAAGAAGACGACGACCTCGACGTCCATCCACCACGACACGCTGCCACGACTGGCCTGCAGACCCGATATATCAGTTGATCACTGCACTGCTGCTGCTCTTGAGTCGTTTTGGCTGCCTCGCACCGCGTTTTTGCTGGCCAAAAGCAGCTCCCAAGTGCCCTTTCTAGCGTGCCCCGTCACCAAAGGCAACATCGCCCTCTCGCCCTTTACTGACCTTGCCATCGGTTCCTCGAGCCCTCCTCTGCTGAGGATGCCACACGGCGGCTCGATATCTCCAGTTCAACCGCTATGAGTGATGTTGAAACGGCCTCTTCGCTACCGGAAACCTTGAACTCCTCCCATCAGAGAGCCAATCTTCACCTCGCCCCCAAACCCGCTCTGGACGTGCCTAGGAGTGCCACTTCTGCCAACGGAGATGATGGACGGCCTGTGGCGGAGGACGCGGATGTAAACGATGACGCCGTCAGTGTCAAGGCTGATTCTGAGGCAGAAACTATCATCCAGTCCGGCAGAGAGGAGTTGTCGCCAGAGAAGAAGAAGACCTACATTCGACATGTCCCCGGCCAAAACGATAAGAATGGATTGGACCTGGCCTCACGGAAGACTCCCAAGTTCAGTCAGCCTGGTAACTGGCAACTCGGCAAGAGGAAACGACCTGACCACGAGAACGATGACTCCAGGTCGGCCCTTCGAAGTAACCAGAGTTCTCGAGCATCGAGTCCGGTTCCGGCCCTAAAACAGGAAAAGATAGACGAACCACAGGCGCTGTCCAGTATTCAAGGTCCCCCATCTCCCAGTGATGATGTCTCTACTGAGCGGAAACCGGACGATAAGTCTAGGAAACCAGAAAGCGCAACTATTGACACTAGAGATGCTCCTGCCGGTGGGCGTAGGCTTAACCATCGGTCCAACTCCCATGGCCATGAATCTGCTGGGAAATCTGAGTTGTATGCTTCCCGCCGTCAGGACAGGTCTCACTCCCCTCCGATTCGCTCACACAAGAGGGTCACATCTGATTCTACACACTCCCCTCCGCTTTCCAACATCCAAAAGAGAAGAAAATTACCCCCACAACCATTGATGGACCAGTCGAACCATGCTTCGGAAGGCAGAGCCTCGCCATCTTCTGCCTCAAGCGCTGGTTCACCACCTCCTAATCCACGTAATCGTCGACTAACCTCCTGTGACACTTTTCCTTTTTCGCCCGTAAAGCAGGCACAAAATAAAAAGCTACGCGACCAGAATGGCCGAACACGTCTTGCCAGAGCCTGTGCTGCACAGGAAATAGAAGCAGCCAAGTGTCGGCAGGCTGAACGACCAGAGGACCTTAATGTTCCCGATAATGCAGGAAACACGCCACTCCAGATTGCTGCCCTTGAAGGATGTGCTGAAATTGTGAAATTCCTAATCGAGGCCGGTTGCGATATCCACACCAAGAACATTGATCGTGATACACCCCTCATCGATGCGGTGGAAAATGGGCATTTGGATGTCGTTAAAATACTTTTAGACGCTGGTGCAAATCCCCGTGTTGGCAATGCAAAGGGCGACGAACCATACGACCTTGTTCCGTCTGACAATGAGAACCGGCATGAACTACGACGCGTTCTTGCAGAGGCGAAATGCCGTGGTAACAAACGACGGAAGTCGGATGATATCAGTGGGCAAGGGGCTTCCTCAACTAAGGATCCTCGTTCGAGAGGAGCATCAGCTGCAAGCTCACCAGATTCCCCTCCCCACCATGCCCAGAGCCCTCCACCGCAATATAACCGACGGAAAACCGTTAGGAGTGAAGCTACTCGAAATGATCTGCTGTGGACAAAACCAACTTTCGAAAATCTTCGACTTTTTGCTGCAAAGGGTGACATGGCCGGAGTAGCTACCATCCTCAATATTCTCCAGAAGGCGGACACGGAATCCCTGATTGCAGCAGCAAAGGGTGGCCATGATGAAGTGCTCGGACTTTTGCTTGGAATGGGGAACCCAGACCCTGATCC
This sequence comes from Trichophyton verrucosum HKI 0517, assembly GCF_000151505.1. NCBI lineage: Eukaryota > Fungi > Ascomycota > Eurotiomycetes > Onygenales > Arthrodermataceae > Trichophyton > Trichophyton verrucosum. Next base: position 4,441 of record NW_003315215.1, on the reverse strand, counting down.
GGAGCCCCTAACTAATGGCAACCACAGAGCCGGCCATGACACTCCCATGCTAGCAGCGATCGGACGAGGTAATATTGATGTCATTAAGCTTCTATTGGACCAACCGGGCTTCAACCCTACCCGTACGGACCACAAGAATCGTCGATTTTTTGAACTTGCAGAAGAACGCAGAGGTGATAACTGGGAACTGGAGAGGGACTTACTGAAAGAAGCATACGACGAATATATCAGTGCGCATCCTAAAGCCCAGAAAGGCGAGTCAAGGTCTCCACGACGGCCACGAGATCCACTCAAAGTTGCCAAAAGGCCGGATCGTGACTCCCCATCTCCGGCCTCTGTCGTTCGTAAGAGCTCGAGTAAGGGTGTCACGTCCCATCGCCAAAACGAGGAAGTGTCTAAAGAAGTGAAGCTACAAAAGGAAAGAAAGAGAGCGGATGGTGTAGCTTCCACGAAGGACAGACTGGCTACAAACAAAGTGTCAAGCCGGGAAGACTCTCATGGCTTAATGGATGAAAGAGATCATGGGCAGTCTGACAGAAAGCATAAAATGCCATCCGACTCCCGTAGCCCACGGGAAGCCACACCTCATAAACATGGCGAAGAACCTGTCAAACGTCGTCGTCTCATTGCTGGACGACCGCCACCAGATCATGCCAAACGAAGACCAAGTGTGATGTCTTCGGACTCATTTTCCGGCCGTGAAGATGTATCCAACAAGGCAGGTATCACCGAAGATTCAAATGATAATGGTTCAAGGTCAGAGAAACGCAACTCTGTCTTGAAACGTTCCCGAAATAGCGTCTCACCAAAGCCTTCGAAACCTCGAAATACCGAGAATGAAGAGGTTCGCGAGAAACATGTCAAGAAACGACGGATACTTTCGAGTGAGCATTCAAGCCAACCCCAAACCACCGTTGAGGGGTCAAAATCGAAGGTCGAAAACGATACTCAGACTTCTAAGCCGCGTTCGGTCCACCGTGATAGTCTTGGCTTGAAGACGGAGGGTTCTAAAGCAGCTGACCATTCGATAAGCCATAGCGACAAGCATCGTTCTACTTCTCGCGACCCTACAGCCACTAAAATCAAACGCAGAGCTTCCGACTCTGGTGTTAAAGCTGAGACGCCATCTGAAAGCAATGCCGCGGCTAAGGCTAAGCATGAAAGTCACGCTGAGAAGGAGCATGCTCCTACGGAAGCGGAGCTTGAAAGAGCAGCGGAAAAGGCTCAAGCAAAAGCACGGAAGGAGGCAGAAGCTGCCAAGATAGCTGCTGAAAAGGCAGCTATTATTGAACGCGAGAAAGCCGAGCAAGAAGAAAGAAGGCTGGAAGAAGAGCGGAAGAAACAGGAAGAAGAGCGAAAACAAGAGGAGGAACGCAAGCGCAAGGAGATAGAACAGCGACGAGCTCGCCAGGCAGAAGAGGAGCACCAGCGAAGAGTGGAACAAGAACGTCTCCGCCAGGCGCGTATACGGAGAGAACAAGAGGAACAAGAACAAAGACGGCGCGATGTCCTTCCTCATCGTCTCCGTACTGCTGCCAACCTAATCGGTGCCAATGACCCGCGAGCTAGGAGTCATGAATTCCTCAAAAGGGTCATGCCCATCCTGCAAGCGACAAGGGATGACCTCGAGCCACTCTGTGATCCCGAGCTGAAGAATGAGAAGTGGATTTTGAACTTCTACGTTGCTCTATTACTTGCGACTAACGATCTTCAGTTGTCACAATGTAGGTTTCTCCATCATTGTTTTTCAAAAGCGTGAATTATTGTGCTAACCGAAACCTGTAGACCCCAGCTGGGAGAAGAGAGTTGCCACACCTACTCAAAGAAGCAATATCTGGGATTGTAGCGGGCCCATGCTATCGAATCCTCAACAACTCAATCCTGTCAAGGCTGGCGGAAATGATTATTCTCGCATCTACCGGGAAACCAAACCATTGTATGAGAAGATGGAGCATGTTTTCTGGGTAAAGGTATGTCACTGTCCCTGCTGCAAAGTAGAAGCAAAAGCATAGAAGCTAACTGCGCAATCAGTGCTCTGATTTTATGGATCTGGTCCCGCATATTCCGCATCTTCACGGCCTTAATATCACTTTTGTTAGCATGCATATCGACCCGGAGCCTTCTGCCTCACTCCAGGATAAATCGCACATTGTCAATGGAGATCACTCTTCTCACCACCCCTTGATCAATGGCACTTCCGAGCCTAACGGTGTTAACCACAGCTCCTAGTCCGTAACCGTGCAATTCCTGAGATGTCACCTCTGGCATCCCCTCGCACGGTTCCTTACTCTGTTGTTTATTCCTCTGTCCAGCGTTTCTTTTTCGTTTTCTGTCCATTTGCAACATACCTCCTGCTGCCTGTTTACTTGCCACCATATTGTTCGAGTTTTTTTCATCCCGTAAAACGGCTGCGTTCATCATTTTGGCGACACGGAACGTTAGATTACTTCAACCGGTGATCATTGGGCTTTTGTATGTAGATGCATGTTTCAAGGCGCCTAGGGGGGTTTTCTGGAAAAGGTGGGATGGCCGGACATGCGCAGGGTTCTTGTGTCTGTGTCTTTCCTGCATCTATGCTTGTTGTTCTTTTGTTGTCTCATGTGTGAGTGTTTGGATGCCCGGAATTTGGTTGGCCGGGTTGTTGGTCGTTGGCTGTTCCATTTCTTATCTTATTATTTCTTTTCTTTTCGTTTTTTTTTTTTTTTTACTTTGTTCGTGATCTCCTCCTATACGAGACTCAGCACGCTTCAGGTGCTCCCGCTTCATCTTGATTACCTTTCTCCTTCGGTCTTTGCAGCGTTATGTAGTCGGAATATAACGAACGAGTCTACTTGCTCTCTCAAATTGTTCTGGGAGGTTGGCGGTGGGTGGCTACCTTACGTAAGCACGCTTTAGGGCACACCCACCAGAAAAATAATTTCCGATCAGCGACTCCGCGAAATATCTTTTTTGCAACCTCGATTTCTCTTTCTCCCTCTTAAACAACCACATATACATAACTCTTTGAGGATCATCCGACATTTAGGAAGTGTCCTTGAAATCAATCAAAATGGTACGTTTAACTCGAGCCAGGCTAATGTTCCATCGACCGCGGTCTTCAGCACCCGCTTATCGCAATATCGCAATACAATATGATACACACCAAACGGGAGAGGAAAAGCAGGACAATTGCAGCTAACAGATCGTTCAATTCCAGTCGGACGGAGAAGAGACCACCTCGAACGCCGGCGTCGTTGCCGCTGATGAAGTTGAAGTTTCCGCCAATGCCACCGCAGGCAGCTCCATGTCTGTCCTGGACGCATTGAAGGGTGTCTTGAAGATCGCTCTTATCCACGATGGTCTTGCCCGTGGTCTCCGTGAGGCTGCTAAGGCTCTTGACCGTCGCCAGGCCCATATGTGTGTCCTGAACGAGGGATGCGAGGAGGAGGCTTACAAGAAGCTCGTCATTGCCCTTTGCTCCGAGCACAAGATTCCTCTCATCAAGGTCCTTGATGGCAAGATGTTGGGTGAATGGGTTGGACTTTGTAAGTCGCCTTGACGTGTCGGTAGTTTTTGGCTGGAAAACAGATGGCTAACCGATTTGATTAGGCGTTCTCGACCGTGAGGGTAACCCACGCAAGGTCGTCAACTGCTCTTGCGTTGTCCTTAAGGACTGGGGTGAGGAGTCCCAGGAGCGTTCCATCCTTCTCAACTACTTCCAGACCGAGCAGTAAATGCTCTCCAATGTTAATTACTGTCTTTTAAATGGCGCTCGTTCAACTACGACCTCGGCTCTCGCGCAAACACTTCGATAGGGTCGTGCTTTACTGTTGACGTGAGCTGGTCTATGGATCTGGGAAGCGCAGGGCATGCTGATATCTTTGCAGATGTTCTGTAACTGGAATGAGACCAGGGTCAACTTGGTTTCCTTCGTTACTTTGATATCTCTTTCGATATATGCCCTTCTGGGAGGGATTCATGTACTTAAGAAGACATGTTGATGTTGAAAAATAAAATAAAAAAAGGATGAACAAACAACACTTTTTAACGCATTGCCTGCCTACGTATATAAGACACCGGAGTGGGTGGGTATATCAATAGTTCACTACAGGTAGAACGGTAACGGCTATACAAGTAACAAAGGGAACAGAAAAGTAGCGCTCTAACGCCAAACAGAGAGCAAAAAGGAAAAAGGAGAAGAGTATGTACAAGATGTCTGCAGGTAAAATAGACAACTCGAGTCGAGCAAGTAGATAAGAAACAGCACCGAGATCCTGCGGCCCGCTTATCTAAATTTATAGGCAGGGAAAACCATCTTGTCTTTCAAAATCGGGTCAAGAGAAAGCTGTTGGTAGGGAGAACTTCCAGGATCATAATACATCCCTTCGATGCGACCAGTTTCACGATGGACGGAGATGTAGTAGAAACCAGATATAGTCAGCCCCTGGCGAGAATGAGATGG